>NC_077227.1:259667347-259939847 GCF_027887165.1 Monodelphis domestica | reverse complement strand
TTTCCTTACAGAGCACTAGTTTTTATTGTTAGTTGGGAGTTTCCTGCACAGTTGTAGAAGCCAAGGAAACTCACGATAAAGTACACTTGTACTGAGACTGTCATCACAGTAGGATGTTATTTCCCTCCTTGCCATTAGTCTTATGCCTTGAAATCTATGACTCCGTTTTAAACAATGATGATATCCAAGTTGAGAGTTTTCCTCATTCATTTATATTTTTAGGAAAACAACAATCCTTAAAGTCTTATAAATCAAGAAATCTATTCTTGAAATACAGCATAGGTCAACATCTGATCACTATAGCTACAGCTCTTAAAAAGCTGAGAAATTTATTTCTGAATTCAAATTATATTTCTTTTCATCCCTTTTGTTCATAGGTCAGAGCTAGCCACCAAAATTTCTCAACCACAAACTACCACAGGGTAGTCTGAGAGAAGCCTCAACTCCATCTGTAGGAAAAAATCCCAATTTAATCCCAAATTAAATTTCTTCCCCCATAGTTTCATGTAACATGACCAAAGGAAAAAAGAAATTAGCCCAAGCTTTAATTGTCTCTTGCCTGGACTATTGCATATAATCTCATAAAGGGGCTCCCCTTTCCAATTCATCTTCCACACAGATGTCTAAGTAAAATTCTTTTTTAAAATATTTTTTATTTAAAAAAATCTATTTTTGCTCCCTCCTACATTCCTTCACTTGCATACACTTTGGAAGAAAGGAAAACTCATAACTAATGAACATAGGCAATAAAACAAATTACTGCATTGGTTATGGTCAAAAACTTTCCTATGCTGTACCATGAGTTCATCCAACACCTCTCTGTTAGGAGACAGGTAGCATGAGAGACAACTAGGTGGTTCAGTGGAGAGAGAGCTTGACCTGGAGTTAGGAAGACCCATCTCCCTGAGTTCAAATCCAGCTTCAGACACTTATTAGCTGTGTGACTTGGGGCAAGTCATTTAATCCTGTTTGACTCAGTTTCTTCAGCTGTAACATGAGCTGGGAAGGAAATGGCAAACCACTCCAGTATCCTTGCCAAGAAAACCCTAAATGAGGTCATGAAATGTCAGACACAACTGAAAACAATTCAACAACAAAAATGTGCTAGGTAGTGTGCTACCTAGGGCTGGATGATGATAATTATATTTATATAACACCTTACATTTTAAGGGATTCTTTGTTCATTGCTACCTGAAATTGAAAGTGCTATAAATATTTTAATTTCCATTTAACAGATGGAGAAAACTGAGGATGAAAGGGTTAGAGACTTGACTGCAACCACATGACTAATAAACTCTAGAGCCAAGGCACAAATACAGATTTTTTGACTTCAAGGAAAATGCTGTTTTGACTTGGAGTCCTTTAGAAACACCACTCTAGACCTCAGAACCTTGGCCAGAGCTCCAAGCTTTTTAGTCATTACTTCCTTCAAACATTCAACATTTTGGCCAAACTGGCCTACTTAATTTTTCTCATATATAGCACTCCATCTCCCATCTGGTTTGTACTGGAACAGGCTATTCCCCAGGCATACAGTGCACATTGGTTTGTCCAGTGTAACTTTAGGCTGTATCTTTAGACCACTATCCCCCACTCCCAGTGCTTATTAAATTCCCTTTTAGTCAGGAAAAATTGGCCTAAGGTTTGGAGATGCCTAGCACACTAGATATGTCTCCACATAGTTGATTAATGGTAATGATAGTAATAATAACTAACATTTATATAGAGCCTATGCTAAGCACTTTATAAATAGTATCTCATTTTATTCTTATAATAACCCTAGGAAGTAGAAGCTATTATCACACCCATTTCCACATGAAGAAACAGAGGCAAGCAAAGATTAAGTGACTTGCCCAGAGTCATATACTTAGTAGGTATCTGAGGCTGGATTTGAGCTCAAATCTTTCCAACTGTCCATCCAGTTCTCTATTCACTGTGCTCACTTAGGTGATGGTATGTGGCTAACTGTATTTTTATCTGAACGTTCCACTGTCATGGAATCATGGAAACATGGAAGAGACTCTCAAAGGTTATTTAGTCCAACAACCAATCCCCAGGTTTCTTCTACTAAAAAAAAGTTCAACTAAAACAACTTTGATAAGAAATATGGTCTGGATTCTTTATCATCTACTTTTTGCTGTTATAATAGTCAATGAAAATAACCATGCCATTTACATAACCTTTCTGTTTACAAATCATTTTCCATATATTATCTCATTTGAGTCTTTCAGCAATCTTATGAGACAAGAAGCAAAATTGTATTTTTTCTGTTTTACAGATGAGTAAACTGAGGATAATAAGTGAATTGCCCAAGAATAGACAGGTAGAAAATGGCAGAACAAGGCTTGACTTGCACTCTAGTCTTTTAACTTTAATCCTAGTTCACTTTACATTCCACCACACTTTCCTCCCCATACATTGGAACTACCTATCCTACTGCAGCAAGATTACTGCCTAATAGGTTGGTATAAGAAAGCACAGATGGTTCATCTCCCACTCAGAGTTCTAGGGATACTCTTGAGGGACAATGGATCTGTTGTGTCCTTAATATCATCACCAGGAATTAGTTCCTCAATATCACTTAACCCATTGATATCTCTTCAGCATCGTCGATAACCAACCAATTAGTATATATTAATTTTTAAAAAAGAAAATATTTTCATAGAAGAAGTTATATATCCCTTCATCCTTGGAGGAGAGTAGACTAGTGAATACAAAAATGTTTTGTCATTGAGCTTACTCTGGATGTAGCATAGTCAATGGACATGTCACTCTCTTGCTGTGAAGTCATGACATCTCAAATGTTGTGTCAATCCACTGCTTAAACAGGTTGCTCCTTAGGGCTGGCTCCTTCCCAAGTTTGGTTGTTGTGTTTTTGGTGGCTCTTTTGAAGTTCATAAGGTCACATACTAGTTCATTTGGTCTCTGATCTTCATTCCTCTAAGAAAGGGAAAGAATAAATACAACATGAACAGAACAAACAGCAGAAGCATGAGTTAAAGGCCACATACCAGCCTGGGAGCACCACTTGTTTCTCTCTCCCTCCCTCCCTCCCTCTCTCTCTCTCTCTCTTTCTCTCTCTCTCTCTCTTTCTCTTTTTCTCTATCTCTCTCTCCCTTTCCTTCTTTCTCTCCTCCTCTCCCTCTCTCTTCCTCTCTTTTTTTCTCTCCCTCTCTCTGCTCCTCCTCCTATTCCTCCTTATTTTCTTTTCTCCTTCTCTCTACTTCTCCCAATCTCTCCACCTTTGTCTCTTTCTGACCTCTCTCCTCTCTTATTCTGCTATCTCTCTCTCCCCTTTCTTTTCTCTCTGAGCTTTATAGCAGTTCTTTTCTCACTTGCCACCAGGGAAAGGAGTTGAGTTTCTCTGTCATGGGTTTTTGAATATACTCTTATTTCTAGCTCATCAGTCAGTTAAAATGTTTAACTTCACAAAATAGTAAGGCAACAAGAAGCAATCACAGAATAGCTCTGCGTTTTCTGAGTAGTGAAGTGATGAACAAGCAGGACCCCTCTATTACAAGTGTTCTCACCCAATTCCAGAAGCAGGAATTACCAAACCCCCCATATGGGTTTGACAGCAAGCAAAGATCTTTGTACATAATGTAAGGATCTGGATTCTTATTGACCAAGCTCCCTAGCAAGATGGGAAATAAATAACAGAAGTGGCTAAAGAGGTAAAAAAAAAGTCAGACTACAATAATCTTTCTTTGCAATGGCCCCAATCAGGCCTGTTCTCTGAGGTATAAATTAGAGGATTGATTCTTTTGTCTGGGAAATTTTTCTGATATGTTTAGAAAGGTTTCTCTGTGTTGTTTGGTTATATACTAAGTTGGATTCTTTCTGTCCCTGCAGGTTTCAATAACTGTGAGAAGGATACTATCTTTGCTATGAGCAAAAGGATTTTAAAAGCATCCTATCCATCCTTGTAAGAATCCCTGAGAATTCCCACAAGTTCCATTCCTTTGTTCTGTGCTTTGGTCAAAGTATTAGAATATAATCTGTTTTGTTTGGCTCTAGTCACTAGATTTTCAGAAGAGTACATATGAGGGGTCAGTAGGAGGCTAAAAGTGCCTTGATATTATGTCACATGAGGATTAATTGAAGGAACTACAACTGAGATGTTTAACTTGGAATAGAAAAGACCCAAGGTAGAGATTACATATATGTGTGTATACATATATAGATATAGTTATCAGTCAACTCATTTTGGATTTCCTTTGGCAAAGATACTAGAGTGTTTTGCTATTTCCTCCTCCAGCCCATTTTATAGTTGAAGAACCTGAGACAAAAATGTTTAAGTGATTTTTCCAGGGTTACACAGACAGTAAATGTCTGAGACCAGATTTGAGCTTGAAGAGAAGTTTTCCTGAGTCCAGGCTAGGCACTCTATCTTCTGTGCCACCTTGTTATCCATAATGCATGCTCTCTCTCTCTCTCTCTCTCTCTCTCTCTCTCTCTCTCTCTCTCTCTCTCTCTCTCTCTCTCTCTCTCTCTCTCTCTTTCTCTCTCTCTCTCTCTCTCTCTCTCTCTCTCCTCCTTCTTTCTGCCTTTCATACTCATACACAAATCATATACAGAAAGATAGATAGGTAGATAGCTGGGTTGATAGATAAAGTTTAGTATCTGAAGGAAATAGAAGTGTTCTGCTTGGCCCCAAAGGACAGAACCAGGAACAGTGGGTGGAAATTGCAATGGGTAGATTTAGACATGATACACGGAAAAACTTCCCCACATTTAGAGTCATCTGAAAGTGGAATGAACTATCTGGAAAAGCAATGGATTGCCCTTATTAGAGAAGTTAAGGTAAACAAATGATAGATGACCAACTTTCTGGTAGGCTGTATATTCTTGTTGAGGTATGAGTTATACTAGAATGGTCTCTGAGGTCTCTTCCAATTCTGAGATTTTATGACATACCATCCACCTAAAAACTCCCCACATCCTGACTACTTATCCTCTTTGCATGGCCACACCTATTTGCACCTAGGGTTAGTAACATTTTATAAAAAATGTCCTTGTGTATGTCTTATGATCTCCCACTCTGCAAGTGATGCTTTTTTGATTTGGCAATAGAAGCCCATATGTCACAGCTGAAACCTATCACCAACCTTGTCACAACCACACCTTGACCCATTCTTCTTGTGATTTCCTCCATCCTGATTTCTGAAACTTCAGAATTCCTGGTTTAGCTATTATTTTATGCCCTGTAGATATATTCCAACCAGGGTATGTTTTGCTGCTGGTATTAAAGAACTCCAAAGCCCCTTGGCCTGTGCAGTCTCATTTGAGCATAAAGCTGGCTCAAGCCCCAGGAGACCTGTTTCCCTTCCTCATCCTGTTCCCTGGTTTTCTTGTAATGATGCAGGAAAAAATAGTGCTTCATTTTTATAAGATAAAATTGGCCACTTCCTTCTCAGTGTCAATCCTGTGTTCTGCCTCAGGAAATGTCCCAATTCTCTTTGAGAAGGTCATTTACTACTTCTGCTATTTAAACTGCTAAAGATTGATTTCCCAGGTAGCCAGTTGCAATAAAACCAGTTAAACCCTTTCTTCAAACACTCCATTCAGAAAAGATTTTTAATTGATAGATTCCATGTAAGAATGAATGTTCTTCCTACCCCCCATGCTCTTAACTTTTCTATGCCTCAGTTTCTTCGTCTTTAAAATGGTGATAATTACTCTAACAGCTCACAGATTTATTATAAGGATTAAGTAAAATCCTGTATGTAAAGTGCTTTACAAACCTTGAATCATTATGTAAATGTAAGTTATATTATATATATATATATAATATATTATTATTTTTCACTATTCTAGGTGCTACTTGGAGCATAAAGAAGTACGTGTTGAATTTAGGTAGAGAAAATGAATAATATTAAGGGTTTTCTGGTTCAATGTTTCAGTCGAGTCCAACTCTTTGTGACCCAGTGGACCCTAACAAGTCAATACTGTCTTTGGTGTTTTCTTAGCAAAAGTATTGAAGTGGTTTGCCATTTTCTTCTCCTGTAGAGGTTAATTGACTTGCCCATGGTCACACCCCTAGGAAGTATGTGAGGTTAGATTTACATTCAGGTTGAACAACTTCACTGCCCCTTGTTAGGTCTTTACTATATGCAAAGCAGTGGGATCCAAAAGAAAAAGCTAGACAAAGTCAAAGAGCTCCTATTCTAATGGGAGGGACAACCCAGATGGAAGATTTCAGCTGTAAGTCATCTGGAAAGAGTCCATGATCCTTAGGATACAGTGGCAAAGTAGATGGTTAATACTTCTTCTTGAATGTTATTTCCATTAATAAATTTATTTCAGCTTCTAATGTTGAACTATTGGACAGTGCCAAGGACTTTAGTAGCATAAATACATGAAAGATAGAACCATATAACAAAATAGGACAATGCTGGCAGAAATGTAGGGTAAAGACATTGAATGTGGAGTTAGAAGACCTAGGTGAGTTGAATCCTCCCTCTGCTACTTTCTACCTGGTGGAACTGAGGCATATCCTTCTCCTTGTTCCAGCAGATGCTCTTTCAGGGCCCCTCCATTTCTATCCCTAACTCACAAAGCACTGCCCTACTGCCTTACTGCCCATTTCATAATACAGACACTGAGTACTGTGGGAACTCAGAAGGTGAAGGGGAGATAACTGAGCTAGAAGATCTCTTCAATAGGGAAGAGGACTTTGAACTTCAATTTCAAGGATAGGACTGATATTACCTTCTGAATGAGTTTTGAAACTTAAGAGTCATCATTGCTCAGGTATCTGTTTGGTTTTTTTAATAATATAGGTATGGGGAAGAGGTTTTTCCCCCAACTGTTATATGTAAAAAGTTTAAACTTTAGAAATCTGGGTACAGTAGAAAGAAATATGAGTTTAGAATTAGAAGCTTGGATTAAAATTCTGGCTTTGTAACTTACTACATGAAAGAAGCATCTGATTAAAAGAAATTGACACTTCCCCTTTTCTAATCCTCAATTTTCTCAAACATAAAATGCAGTGAATGGATTCAATGTCCTCTTACATCTTTTCCATCACTAGAATTCAAGGTCCTGTGATCCCCAGTTAGAAAATGGTGGGAGTAGTGAATTGGTGTTCTTTTGGAAACACCCAAGGAATGACAGGTGTGTATTGGGGGGAGAATCTCTATAGTTCATAATCAGAAAGACCTCACATGTCTGTGCCATTCTTCTCTTCTACTTCTTGCATTCAAGGGATTGGGGAGGGGGCCTCTGAGGGAGCAGAGGATGGTATGATAAAATGAAACAGGATTTGGAGCCCCAAGACTTGTGGGTTTGAATTCTGAGTCTGACACCAGTTGTGTGACACTAGGTAAAATACTTTCCTGAACCTTCTTGGAACTTCAGGGTTTTTTTTTTTCATCGTCTAAATGGAGACCCTATACTTATACTACCTACTTTATTTCATTTATTTATTTTTTTATTGCATTTATTTCTTTTGTTGCAAGGGAAATGCTTTGTAAATCCTAAAACATATGCAAATGAAATGCTGTGATTACTCTAAAAAGCCTGAAAAAAAGCAAAAAGAAAGCTTTACCATAATTAATCTAAACATCCCTAGGCAGAGTACTAAAATATATACAACCCAGGGCACTTTAGTACCTGGCCACTGCCAGTGCTGAGGACATCCAGGTCTCTGACTATATACTGTGATTCAGGGTAAGCTGATAAATGAAGAGTTAAATATGAATTAGAAAGATGCTAAATTGAAAATAAGCCAAAAGATAGAGGCTCAAGACTTGAATCTTGCCTTGTTGTATGGTGGTGGCCTCCAGCAAGTCCCCAAGCCCCTCTAAATCTAAATTTCCACACCTATTAAAAAAAAGGATGTTGATCTAGAATGTTTGTACCATGGACCTTGTTGACTGGGAAAAAAACCAGAACTATTAAATAATCAAAATCACTCCTTAAATCAAGGAAACAGGGGTTCAGTGCAATAATGGGCCTCGACAGAGCTGCGTGCCACACACTACTGCACAGAGTCCAAGGATTGAACTCTGGATGCTCTGGTCACTGATCCCTGGGAGTGCCAGCCCACTAGATGATGATTCCAGGGAGCAAAAGAATTTGGGGAACCTCTATACCACTTGGGGAGTCCAGGGGCAGGGAAAGATGATTGACATCACTATATCTACAAAGAAAATGGGAGTGTTCAAACTACACTGACAGGATAAATCAAGCTTGGGAAATGTGGAAGAGAGTCTGGTCTAAACTATGGACTCCTTTTCAGGACAATGTTTCAAAATGCAAAAAATAAAATGCATAGGATGATAAAATTAACCAATTATATTAAAATTTACATATGTATATAAATTTCAATATAAAGTTCACAGGCTCCAGCTTAAGAACCCCTTGACTAGATAGTCGTAAAATTCCTTTCAGTCCCAAATCTGTGTGATTTGAAACTTACATGCCATTTCTTTAAAAAGTTGGTGTAAAATATTTTAAATGATCTGTAATGTTTTTCTAGGCTTAAGTCTTTTAGTAAAGAGATTGCTTGGGTTTTATAAAGAAAATTCACTTTTAAGTCAGTTGTACTTCAATAGAAAACTACCATGTGGAGTCTCTAATCAGACCTAGGACATTACTGCCACCTAATGGTACTACACCTAAGTTACAAAATTAGCTAAATAGACAAGCTTTTAGAATGATAGATAAAAAACTCAAAGGACCTTACAGGCTCTCTGAATAATCCTTAAAGGTTGTCTGCAAAAGTAGACTGGGAATAATAGCATGTATCACACCAAGTGATAAACCAGGATTTTTAAAATGGTAGACTCTAGATAATTATTATACTTAAATATTTCTTATCCAGCAGAAAATGACCTCTTTTGCTTGTAATATTCTAGTGCTATCACAAACCATAAAATAGTTAGTTTAGATTTGTTCAAACTGTAAATGGCAAGTTGCTTGTATCAGAAGTAACAGCACATGAATAGTTTTCTTAAAAGATGACATGCTACTATTCCTGTAATTAACATTACTAAACACCTCCTCTGTGGAAGTCACTATGTGGGCACAAGGATTAAAAATAACAAAAATAAAACTAGCCCTGACCTCAAGGAACTTACATTTTAGTAATTGTTGAAACCTATATTTGTAATTCACTGTATAAGTTCAGTTCTGAATTTGTCTTTAGAAATTCTGGGAAATCTCTAAGTATCCTTAGAATCTCTCTTACCTGTTTTGAATACCATTTACTATATTAATAATTAGTGAACACTTTGATGAAAACCATCATCACTATTAATGATGTCTACCAGTCTAGCAGGCTCATGTAATCAATCTCCAATGTTATTGACTATTCCCACACTAGCTATATAGTGGTGAGTCCATATCTGCTTTTATGTAGTGAGCCAGACAAGAAAAAACAGCCAGTGAGGAGGAAGCTCCTTACAAAAGCAGTCAATGCTTATAATTCCTCTTATTCCTTTTCCCTCTAAAACACATATGAACAATACCATATAGCTTCTCCCTGTACTTTCTTGCAGATCTCTTTCATGATATAGCTGAGAAATGTGTACACTGTTTTCACTAAGCAATCATTAGAGATCTATCACATCTTAATCAGTTAATTAATATTTATTAAGTGACTACTATGCTCCACACATTCTACTAAGTTCTAGGGATAGAAATATGAAAAAGACATTTCTTTCCTTAAATGAATTTACATTCTATTGAGGAAGACAATACACAAAAGGAAGCTGAAGAGAGTAGAAGGAAGATACCTACTACAGGGATGTGGTGGAGAAGTTCAAAAGAGGACAGCCAAATGGGAAATAAAAGGATAACTGGCTGCCTCCCCTTCTTAAAAGGTGACTCTATGAGGAGCTTATAACCCTCCAATCAGAGAGAAGAACCCTAGAGGCAGAGAGTCCTGATGAGGTAGGAGTTGCAGGGCTCAAATGATCTTCCAGGATGAAGAGATTCGTTGGGAATGAAAAAGAAGTCCAAGGAAGTACAGGAAGGCAGGAAATAATATTTAATCCCTCCTTGCACTTTTCTGCCCTCTTAATATCCCTTTTTCTACCTTTTCACTATTAAGTTTAATGTGTTTCAACACCAAACTCTTTGAATGTGTGTGTGCCTGCTTTCAACCTTCCTTTGTCAAGTTCACATGAAAGTAATGATGATGTGCAGCCTAGCTTACTTCCCAACCTCTTCAACTATATTTCTATAGTCTTCTTGTGATCACCATGATTATGTAAAATAGTAACTTCTATTCATTCCCCCTCACTATTCCCTAATACATTCATTTCCCCTTCCTTTTCCTTTCTTCTCCTAGAATTATTAAAATACAAAACCACTCTTAAATCCATCTCAGTTATTCTCCCTAATCCTTTTTATTTATTTCCTCTATGAACTTGAAGACATTTTAATTCTGAGGAGACATTTGTTTCTTCTCTCCCTACTGAAATGTAAATAGCTTTATTATCATATAGTCCTTTCCAATTGCTCCAATGTGTTTCCTTTCTAGGTTTTTATTGACATCTGTGTTTGTATTTCAGAGTATAAGCTCAGTTCTGAATTTATCATTAAAATGCATAGAAGTCTTTTATTAAAAGTCTGGATTTTTTCTTCTGTATAAATTTTAATGTTTTGCTGTATAAATTATTGTTGGGTCTAACCTTTTATCTTCTGATTCTGGAATAGTACATTTCAAGCTCTCCTTTCCTTTAATGTGGTAAGTGATAGGTCTTGGGTGATTCTAGGTGTACCTTTTTGGTATTTGAACTCAGTTTTTCTGACTGGTTGTATTACTTTTTCTTTGACTCATCCCCTATAATGTTATTATATTCCTTCTCAGATTATTTCCAATTTATCCCGTTTCTGTCTTGTTTGTACTTTGTTATTAGCATGTGGTTCCCCTCACCAGACTGTGAGATCCTTTAGAACAGGGACTGTTTGGGGCTTCTCTTGTGTCCCTAACACTTAGCACAGTGTCTGGCATATAGCATGTGCTTAATTAGTGTTTTACGAGGATGCTCTGGATTTTGGCTCTGATATTTCTAGAGAATTTTCATACTGAGTCTTATTTTATATGATTGGTAGAGTTTTTCTTTTTTCACTTTGCCCTCAAACTAATAAATCTAGGAAGTTTTCACACATGATTTTTTGGAATATAGTATGTAGACTTTTTTGGTCACGATTTTCAGGTATTACAATGATCCTTAGATTATTTCTTCTTGATCTCTTTTTCATGACAATTGACTTTAATAGTCTAAGCTTTATATTTTCTTCTGTTTTTTTCAGGCTTTCAATTTTGTTTTAGTCTTTTTTTCTTATTTCATGGAGTCATTGATTTTTTGGGGGGTGGTCCAATCTTATTTTTAGGGAGACTTTTGTTTCTTTAAGGTTTTGTACCTCCTGAAATAAGCTGTTTGTTTTCCTTACAAATCTTTCCTCAATCATTCTCATTTGATTTATGATATTTTGTAGCATCATTTCTTCCAAGAATCTTAGTAGTGCCTTGTTTTAGTTTCAGGCCTTACATGTAAATATTATGGAATTACTCTCTTTTGGATTTTTGCTTTGGATATCCATGTCTCTCTCATTTTTCTTTTTTCTTTTTTTTTTTGCTGTTGTTTTACTACTTCAAGTAATTATATGTGAGAGTTCAGCTTGATTGCTCTGTTCTCTTAAGCTCACAAAGATGAGTCTATATAATGGCCACTGTTTTGTTTTGTTTTGTTTTTAACATTTTAACAAATTTTGTCTTATTTTTTTCTGAATTGTCTGATATATGGTTTTAGGGGTTTTGTGGTCAGTTATATTGGTAAATTTCCTATTTTATTAAAGTTGCTAGCATATAATTGGGAAAATAGTTTCTAACAATTTCCTTCATTTTCTATTCATATATTGTTATTTCTCTTCCATTTTAATAATTTATCTTTTTCCTCTTTTATTCTCACTATAAGGTTTCTGATAAAGCCATGCTAATTATTTGTAATCACCTCTTTCCTTTCTATATTCTTATTAATTCTCTTTTTAATGATATATTCTAAAATTTTCCCAGGAATACTATTATCATGACTTCTATTTCTACTTCTATTACTCCTACTCCTATTCCTAGATAACATTTATATAGTGTTTACTATGTACCAGGCACTGTGCTAAGTATTTAACAATTATTATTTAACTTTATTCTTACACCAACTTTATGAGTTAGGTTCTATTATTATCCTACTTTTATAGATGAGGAAACCAAGACAAATAAAAAATTAAGTAATTTGCTCTGGATCGCACAGATAGTAAGTATCTGAAGTTGGTTTTGAACTCAAGTTTTCCTGACTCTATGTCTGGCATTCTATCCACTTGGACAACTGAATCAAGCTCACTGATGTATATAATTTTCAGACCCTGTTCTCTTTCCTTTTTTTGAAAATTGAGACATTTGCCCTTTTTCAACTTTAGTGTTATGTTTCTACACTATATATTACTTAGACCATTTCCTACAGTCTCAGTACCAGCTCAGAAGTAACATTTGCTAATTCTTTTAGGACTCCAGGGTGTAATTCATTTGAGCTAGATGACTTGAATTTACCACCATGCCCCCCCCCAGATTCTCTTTTTATCTCCTTATTCTTTTGTTATCAAGTCTCTCCTAGTTATTTTTATTCTCTCATCGCAAGCAAAAAGGCTATTTTCCTTGGCAGACAGAAAAAGAAGAGAAGAGAAGAGAAGAACTGAGCATCCCTTTCTTCTCCCTGATGTCAGTTATCATCATCCCATTCACCTCAGAAAAAGCTTTATCTCTCCTTCAGTCTCCATATTTCTCCCTACATAGCTAAAATAAAAGCTTTTCCTTGTCCTTGCTGTTGTTAAGTAATTTTTCAGTCATGTCTAATTCCTCATGACCCCTTTTGGGGTTTTCTTAACAAAGATACTGGAGAGGTTTACCTTTTATTTTCCAGCTCATTTTCAAGATGAGAACTCATAGGGTTCAGTGACTTACTCATGGTCACCCAGCTAGTGAGTGTCTGAGGCGAGACTGGATCTCAAGAAGATGAATCTTTCCAACTACAGGTCTGGTGTTCTATCTACTGTGCTACCTCACTGCCCTTTCTTGTCTTTAGTTTCCTTCAATAAATGGAGATTATGAGCTTTTGCACTTCAGATACTACCTTAGAAGATTATGTGACATTTTTATATTTATATGCAGCTATTTGACCTTGCTTAAATCTTCTTTGTATTCTTGTTGAATGAAAAGTTGTTTGGTGAATTTGCTGTGTCTTCTTCAGAGTCTCTTCACAGAAATAGTTTTTTTCCTCTTTATTGGGATAGAGATAAAAGTCACTTGTCTATTATAAAAGCAAATGGTGCTATGATTAAAGTTCTTTGAAGACTGTATCTTAATTTATAGTTATTTATTAAATAATAAAAAGTGGGCCAGAGAAAGAAAAGGTACCAGCTATATATGGATAGCTGCCTTCCCTTCAGAGAGCCAAGAATATATACCTACTTACTCTGGATTCTAAGGGAAAAAATTACTTCCTCCCAACACTTCAATTTATACTTTTCATGATGTCCCATTCCCGAGCTCTCTGATTGGAACACTGACCTCACTATGGACAAAAGGCAGTTCTTCCAGATGCCAGAAGTCATGAGACCTTTAGAATGTGCATAGTGCACATGTCCACTTTTCTCTGCTACAGTCTCTTAAGAATCTGTTCACAGATTTAAAAAAAGCTTTATCTCCACCCTTATTCAACAAGGGGGTCGAGGGGAAGCACATTGTGGCTTCAGTCTTAAGATTAAGGTTTATTTTTTCCTTTAAAATCCAAAGGTTGTCTTGGAGTGCCACAAAAGGAATACAGGCTAGTGTTAAATTTCTACAACATTTTACACTCAGTAAAAACTACTTTTCACTTTTTCAACTCTCCATACTGGTTAAGATTTTCAGATTTTAAAAATACTGGTTGTGGGTATTTACATTCTGAATGTAAGCATCATTTACAACTTTTATATCCAATGACCATTTCTTAATAACTTAACCACCCACTCAACTTTCTTTCTTTAGTTCAACTTCATAGCCATAACCCACATGCCCTTTAACATTGAATCAACTTTATGTTTCAGCAGTTTACTCACTCACTAATCTATTTATTTCATCTAATTTTTCTTATCAACTATCTTCTCTTTTCCTGTTTAGAGTCTTCCTTTTGTATTCTCTAATCTTCTTCTTTAAACACCCTTAATATTTTTATAGCTTTAATTTTCTATAATTCCTGCTTCTTTTTCAACCTTGGAGTACAATCTTGAACAGAACTTCGGCCTGGAAATTGTCCTGCCTCAAATTTCCCTCAATTTGAATGAATGAAAGAAACATTTATTGTGTTTACTAAGTGCAAATTATTGTGCTCAGTGCTGGGAATAAAAGTAGAAAAGTAAGACAATCTGTTCTCTCACAAAGAGCTCACATTCATTGGTGGAAACAATAGTTAGAGAAGTTTTCATCTTGAAGTCAGATGGATCATGGTCCTTAATTTGCAGTGGCAAAACAGTTGCTGATACCATTTGACAATGCTAAGGACTTTCTGAATCTTCAGGGTCTTCAGTGCCTGTGTCACACCTGCTGCAGCAGTGGCCAGGCTGCACCTCCACAGAGGCTGCTTGCCAGGCTAATGATTTAGAACACAACTGGAAGTAGTCGCTATTCCCAAGCCTCTTGGGTTCAGGATCCTGAATTTCTTCCCAAATTCTCCAGGTTTATCTCTTCCAAGTTCATCTGAACTACTTCAGTAGTCAAAATCTCCCCAAGTCACCTATGTGATTTCCTTCTCCTTCTAATTCAACTCAAGCCTTTCTTCTTTTTCAACCTTTCCCACACAATCAGGAAAGAAGAAAAAAGGGGGAAATATGTAGATATTTCATATGTCATGGAGGGCATTGAAATGAATGGTTCCCGCTTCCAGCTCTCTTCCAGGGTCTCTTCCAAGCTATAGAATTTTACACATAGATGATCTCCAAAGTCAAATTTTATTTCTGTTTCTTACATGTACTGCCTTCATTGTGAACCTTCTTAATTTCATTCAGCTTGGCCTTTCTGGGCTCCTATAGTAGGTTTCCTTCTGTCTTTTCCCCTTTGAAGTGTTAAAAAGTCCTTCCTGCTGGACTGCGCTTAGATTCATTACCAACTGCATGATCTGGAAATTGTTCCAGTGCATTTTGACTAGCTATGGGGGTTCAAAAAAAGGAGGAATCACAATTCATCTGCTTACTGAAACTCTCTGCCACTATCTGCATTCAGATGCTCTATAATCAATTGCCTAAAAGTGAAGGGGAGTGAGGAGCTCAACATGTTAAGAATTCTTTTAGTGCCTATATAGTAGTTAATCCACTCTCCCATTATGTCTTTACCCCCCTTTATTTCTTAGAATGCCAAAGCATTTTTAACTGAGGAAAGAAGAATTTCCATACTTTTTTTGTGGGCAATTCAATGAGGAAATTAAATTCACTTCCATTAGAGGATGTCTAATATACAATAAAGATTAGTCTAAGTTCTATTGCCTCAAGTTTTCATATCATAGGAAAAAATTGTATTTGTGCTGACAATGGACTCCTCTCTGTTCATTTGAAGAGGATGTGACTATTTTTTTTTAATATGAGAAGTCTGTAGTGAATCAGATTGTTTGCTGTTTAAATGTATTTGCCTTTGAGAAATAAAAAAGGGAATCTTGGGAAATAAAAAGGGAAAATCTTCTGGCAAAGATGGTTATATGAGAAGGCACCTAGATGGTGCAGTGGATAGAGTGGGCCTAGAATCAAGAAAACTCAACTTCCTGAGTTCAAATCCTTCTTCACACTTACTGTGTGGCCCCGGACTTAACTCTGTTTGCCTTCATTTCCTCCTCTGTAAAATGACCTGAAGAAGAAAGTAGCAAGCCACTTTAGTATGTTTGTGAAGAAACTGCAACAAAACATTGGATTTAAATGATTGAACAGCAATGAGTGGTGATATGAAAGTTTCCAACTAAGCCCAGTACCCCAGAACCACCCTCAGATACTGAAAACCAGTTGCTAGGTGAAGTAGCACAAACAGGAGAGATGAGCTAGGAGAAACACCAATGAGGGAGTCCTTCATCTCCTGCCTTCCTCCCCTCCAGGAAAAGATAGGACCAAAAAAGGTCCAACTTAGAAGCTTTGGATATGAACCAGTACTAAGAAGGCTGTGATACTCCCCATCACTGCTCTATCTAGAATTCTGGAAAGGATTAGATCACAGCAAATAGAATTACTGACCAGGAGACCTTGAACCTTGGGCAACCTATCCAGAGTGTGAGGTGGAGTCAGGGAGGAGGACAGCCTCAGCATGTCCCTCTTGGTCCTCTAGAAATATCAGGGCCTGACTCTGGCTTGGTGTACCCATCTAGGACTGAGGCAGTGGTTTTGACCCTAGAGATGACCAGAATCTCAGCTCTACTAACTCACAACTGGATGCTGTGATTAGGATCCTACATTCAACTCCCATATCCAATATCATAATCCTAGACCAGGACTGCTAAAGGATCCCACAACCTTTATCAGCCAAGTTTTCTGGGTTTTTTAATCCAGGCTGAGCACCAAGAAATCAGTATGTCTGTTGTAGCCCTACAGTTCCATCCAGGGAGTTACATGGAGATTCCAGAATAATGAAAAATACAGCATTTTCAGAGCCAAGGTAAGTTTGAAAGAAACAGCAAGGAAAAGACAAACCTTTTACTAGCCATCTTTAGTGTAGTGACTAAATGTATGAGAAAACAGGAAGGAAAAAACCCTGCTAATGTAATGAAAAAAAAAATATTATGTGCTAGTTTCTTGGCCACAGGAAATTTTTCATTTTTGCCTTCTTGGTTCAGTGACTGGCATATATACTGGGTGCTTAATAAAAGTTTGTTGATTGCATTGTTGGTAGAATCCTAAGGTAGAATTCCAAAAGAAGGAAAAAAAATACCAAAATAATTCCAAGGAATGCCCTTGCATTGAATGAAGCAAGAGGTAATGAAATTAGAACCCTTCAGGAAAAACTTGGAGAGAAAATCAGCAATTTAAAGAATGCACAATTGGTTTTATTTTGGGGTTTTGGTTATATGTGAGTGTGTTCTTGCAACAATGATGGATATGAAGGTGTATTTTGCATGACAATAAAAGGGGGGAAATAAACTCCAAGAGAATGTAAAAACTGTACAAAATCTTACCCAAGTAGTGCATACAGAATGGAACAAATAGAACTAAAAATGTAATAATACAATAAAGAAAAAATCAAACCAAAAGAATGAAAAATTAGATATAGGATGATAACTAGAGGAGGCCAGTGGATCTGGGATTTGAGAATTGAGGTTAGGGGAGACGTGTTTGTAGTGAGTAGTTTGTAGTCAGGGGAAGACTGAAGATTAGTGGGAGTGGGCAAGACACTTAAACTCTCAGTTCATCTTTTACAAGACCCCTTATTTTAGAAAGGAAGAAATTAATACCCAGAGAAGCTGTAATTTGACCCAGGTTATATAGGTACTAAGTATTCCAGAACTTCAACCTGTAGATTCTTAATCCAAACCAAGGGTTCTTTTCATTACAGTAGTCGAACTCATTGCAGATCACTGTATAATCAGAAAGACAGGTTATTAGGTGCCTGTCACACCCTTTGGAAGTTCATTGACTCCTCTTCTATCACTAGGATGACTGGAATAAGGCAGCATCCTATATTAACTTCAGCCCCAGGAGTTGGAAAGAGTAATGCACAATGAATGTTTTTCATTCACCTACAAGATCTGGCCCAGGGCATCCAGGTCAAAAACTAAAATTGTTTCAACAATGTTTAGGTTCACATGATTTTGTTCATTTATCATGACCTTTAGATATCCCATTAGGCCACAATGAAAAAGCCATTGTGCAGTTGAGAATTGTTGTGGGTTTTTTTTTTAAGTCATATTAAAATGGGGTCAAGCTAAGTAGTACAGGATATGAAGTATTCAATAGCTCTACTTCCAGATTCCCTGGACCTAAAACTGCCTCGGGTAATTGCATTGTCGTGTTCAAGCATGGTTGAATTGGTTTTCTCCTGGCATAAGTCTTTTCTATCTCTTATTTTCACAGCAATATGTTTCTAGCGTAGGTAGGTCAAAGACCACAGTGATTGCTAAATGTATCCCTTGAATAGTCTGGATGATCAATAGGCTAAAGAGTCTAGCTTATAACGAGCAGCATAGATCTATAAATTCTAACAGACATATAGGAATAATTGCAAGTACATTTCTATATCATTCTGGTGGAGCAGCGGTTTATCATTTCTTTCTCAAGACCAGCCATTCATTTTTAGTCCTATAATAGGATACAAGGTTCAGAGATATACACAGGGAAAGCACCTCAATTTATAATACAGTAAAGGGGAAATGTAGTTTAAGGGGCATGAATAATGCACAGTAAACCTACAGAAGTTGGGGATAGCAATTAGGGGGAAGGGGAATTGCTGAATTTGAGAAAAAAAATGAAATTCTAGCAAAGCCAGAGCACTCATGGTTTAATTTAAATAGGAACATTTTTCTCACCATCTCTCTCTTGTTGAACTGAATATGCACAATTACCATTTGCTTTTGGAAAATAGTGGACAATAAGTGTGTTCTATATTAACTTGTCATCTTTTGAGATTTCCAAGATAAATGTGTTTGCAATGTGTCTTAACTTTGTGTAAACACAATGGATGATTGACATATGAAAGCCTAATAACATACTGTGATGGAGATTGTTTACTAGCATTCCATGCATTTTAAATATTTTCTGCTTATTTGCAAGTCTCCCTCTAGATGCTAGGGCCTCCCCTCTGAGATCATCATCCATTTGCACTTCTATATCTTGTATGTGCATTCTTATTTCCATGTTATCTCTTCCATAAGAGTGTGAGTTCCTGGAGGGCAGAAACCATGAGTTTGATATTCTTTGCATTTGTAGCCCTTACCACAGTGACACATAGTAAGGGGTTAAAAAAATGCTTATTGGCTGACTATTTGTACCTTTTCTAATTTCTACAACACCAGAGTCTGAGAGATGATATAATAGCAATCATCATGTTATTGAAAGCATATATGTTTGCTTAATTGAGACTGCATTAGCATCCTCCTTAGGACAACATAAGCAGTTCAAAGAAGGATTGCCATTTGTATCTTGCCTTTTATGTACCACTGGAGATATTCAGCATCCAAGAATGAGTTAGTTTTTGCTTTGTTGTTGTTACAGTTAAATTATATTTCCCCTTAAGTATACATTAGACATGTTATGTAATATATTCTATGCTCCATTAAGCTTGCTCAGGATAATGTATTGTCCAGAAGAGAAAGTAGGCAGGGAAGTTTATGCTTGTTCCACCCTATAATTGAACAACCATATTTATTTGGTCTTGCCACATCTGACATCTGCTTTTATAATGATTTGCAAAATTTATTACTCCCTTTGAAGCAGAGAGGGCTAAAGAGGGCATACCAAGTGGACAGAGTTTTGCCAACTGATGGGGCTATGGCGGCAACCCTAGTATAACTTCTCCTGCTCCAATAGGCAACAGGTGGGCAATTTTAAGGGCTATTTTTTCATTTGGAAATTTTTATTTAATTGATTAATTTAGACTATTTTTCCATGGTTACAAGAATCATGCTCTTTCCCTCCCCTATTCCCACCTCCCTCCCATAACCAACACACAATTCCACTGGGTTTTACATGTGTCATTGATCAAGACCAATTTCCATATTATTGATAATTGTACCAGGATGATCATTTAGAGTTTACATCCCCAATCATATCCCCATCAACCTATGTGATCAAGCAGTCGTTTTTCTTCTGTGTTTCTACTCCCATAGTTCTTTCTCTGGATGTGGATAGCGTTCTTTCTCATAAATCCCTCAGAATTGTCCCGGATTATTGCATTGCTGCTAGTAGAAAAGTTAAGTTAAGGGCTATTCTTGTGGTAAAGGAAACAGGGGGGTCAGTACTAAGATCAGAGTAAGATATACACAACAGGAAATGGAGATGGTTTGCTAACAGGATATCAGGAAATCAGGACTGAGTCTCATACTAGAAGATCAAGATGGAGATAGAATAATGGAATTGGTAATAGATCAGACAAAATGGCAATTGGTACATTTGGTTGTAGTGGGCAGGTATGACTAAGATTAATATGGGTTTGGTGGATAAGGCAAGAGCTGTACCTAGGTTAGATATGATGTTCACTTTCGCAAATGGATAAGTTGATCATTGGGTCCAACTCTCAAAAGGTGTCCTCTCAGAGACAACAGATACAGCTTTTCTTGGCCAGGTGGTCAAGGAGAGTGTATTATCCTAAATCACAAAACTATGACATTAGAAAATAATGGGAGAATTATCTGAATGGAAGCACAGAGCAATATCTTTGAATTAAAAGAGAAATAGAGAGCTCAAGTTTTAGTTCACCCCAGTGAGTTGGATCCAGAGTATCTGTCAAGCAGCCCTAAAATATACATAGAAAAGTAGAATACATCCTGGACTATAAGAGCCATAATGAATAATTCTGATGCCTGGAGCAAACAGCATGAAACATGACCATAAATCAGATTTATGATTCATGATGTAAGAAGCAATGTAAGAAATAATTAAGATAAATTCAGTTAAGTGTGAAAGGAGTCCCTAAGAAATTAGGTCCCCCCAGTGCCAGGAAATTGTTCTACAAGGAGAGAGATGCAACATCAATCCCTTCGTTGAGTGTATAGAATCCTAAACTTAAGACATAGAGGTTAAGCACTTACTGTGGAACAGACACTGTACTAAGTTGCCATATGAGAATACAGGCACTGTGGTGAAGAAGTGACTAGGAAATATGTAGAGGAGATCTGTGTAATAAGAGAAACAATTATGAGGATGTTGAGAATCTAGGCCTTATATAAGTTGTCTGAAGGAGAGGCAAATCCCAAAACCATGTGAAAAAAATCTTAGATTTCTTCCATACTGGAAAAGACCACAAAAATTTTGACTTAGAGGACATCATGAAATATCAGATTCTATGCCTGCTCTCCCATCTATGGAAAAATCTTCATGGAAGATATCTACATGTAAATCAAGGGCAGTTTTTGATGATGAAATTCATAGAGGGCAAGCAGAATTTTTAAGGTATTTTTTCAAGAATACAGCTCACTTTTGTTGTTGTTTAATTGCTTTTATATTTATCTGACTTTTCATGGCACTATTTGGAGTTTTCTTGGCAAAGGTTTCAGAGTGGTTTACCATTGTTTCCTCAAAATGCATTTTCCAAATAAGGAGACTGAGGCAACCAGGGTTAAGTGACTTATCCATGGTCACACAGTAAATGTCTGAGGCTTATTAGATGAGTCTTCCTACCTTCAGGACTTACACTCTATCCACTGTGCCACCTAGATATTAAGAGAAAGCAATGATTCAGGGCTTAATCCTCTAGACCAAATGCCAATATCTGTAGAGAAAAATATGCTAATTCCCTAATAATTAGAGTAATACACATGGACAACCACAACATACCATCTATGCCAGATACAATAACAAAAATCAGAAAAAAATTAATTTAACATTATTTATTCTGTGGGGGGCGGGTAGCAGGGAATGGCACTGATTAATTATTGTTGATTGATTCATAGTCTGGTACAAATATTTTGGAAAGCAATCAGTGTTATACAGTGAATCACAAAACTGGTCATGTCTTTACTTGAACATTAAAGAAAAATTAAATGAAAAAAATTAATCAGTAAAAACAAATACTCATTTTTAATATTTATTAACAAAAAAACAAAATAATCTACATGTCCAAAGATTAAAATTTTATCTTAATATATAGATGTTATTTATGTCTATATTGGTATATATCATATAAATATATATATATAAATGTTAACATAATTACTATAAAGCTATAAAAATGAAAATAAAATTATATTAGAAGATCTGTAAGGAGTGACATGGGAGATTCATGAGATTAGGATTGTATACATATAGAATACAAAATGTTCCACTATCTCACTGATGTGGGTATTATCTCTGAAGGCATAAAAGTGTAACCATATTTTTTTCATCCTGTTTGTCCTCTCATAAATTCTCCACAGGGGCTCCACCCAATATCCCAGGTTCCTTTCTCTGGTTTTAGGATTTTTTTTCTGATATCCTTTCTACTTTAAAAAAATATTTTTATTTTGATAACAAATTTCCACATGAGTTTTCCAAAATTATATAATTCAAATTGTCTCCCTATATTCTTCCCTCCCCACTCCCAGGGGTGACAAGCAATTCAATCTGGGGTATACATGTATGATAGGATATTTATTCTGGTTGTAGTATAGATGATACATGAATAAGGGAAGAGTCAGGAAGCAAGGAGACCAAAACTATTATGGCAGTCTAAGTTAGAAGTCATGAGAGCCCAGAACTAGGGCAACCATATGAATAGGGGGCAAGGGGATAGATATCAGAGATATTATGCAAGAAGAATTACTAAAACTTGACAACTGACTAAATATGGGAAGATGAGAGATAGGAATTAGGATGATTCTGAGACTGAACTTGAGTAATGAGAAGGATGTTGTTTTCACTAAATAGAAACAAGATTTGGAGCAGAGATATGGTTAGGCAGGAAAATGATGATTTCTTATTTAGACATTTTGAATTGGAGTTCCTTACAGGTCATCCAAGAGGAGACTTCTAGCAGCTGTGTCATAAAGGTCACAGTCCAGTAAAATAAAGCAAGGTTTAGGGGTGCTCCAAACAATAGACTTTACAGTCCAAATGATTAAACGATACCACTAGAAGACTTTAAGGAGGGAAATGTTATGGTTAATTCAGCTTGCATAGTAAGTTATTTTGATTGTATCATAAAAGTATGGGTTGAATTAGGGAGCATGTGGAACTCCCGAGGAATTTATAATATCCCAGACACAAAGAAACTGGAGTCTGAATCATAATGTATAATAAATCAATAAACTCACCACATAGCCCCAAGACAGTGTTGTAGTAGGGAAATTGATTTAGCATTTGAGCCATCAGAGAGGCAGCATAGATGGGGATAGTATGGTGGGTTTACATTCAAGAAGACTCTGGAACTTCAAGTTCAAGTATTACTTCTGAAACTTACTAAATGTGTGACCATGGAAATTTTTATAAGCCTCAATTTTGTTAGCTATAAAATAGAGGTTGTACCTGGTGAGATCTAAGATATCTTCCAGCTTTAAATCTATATAATCCTGTTCTCCTTGAGTTTAGGATGCACTGGGGTGCTTTTTTCTTTTCCATAGATATTTGTATATCTTCCTTTAGAACAGAGTAGCTACTTGGGATATACTTTTCTGGAATAATGGGAATGTTCTGATGAATTGCACCGGTCATTAAAAATAACTAGAAGGGCAGTTTGATAGCTAGCACAGTAGATAGAGCACCAGGCCTGGAGTCAGGAGGATCTGAGTTCAAATATGAACTCAAATACTTCCAAGTCATTTAACCCAGACTGTCTGACCCTTGCGGCATTTCTGATTTATACTAAGACAGAAGGTAATGATTTAATAATAATAATTCTTTAAAAAATGAAACCTAATTCTAACCCTGCAGGTCTATATATCCAAGAATATGATGGGTCAAGTTATTTTTATTTTCTGCATAATACATGAGTTTTCTATTTCCATGCTAAAAACAAAACAAAACACAAGCCTTCCAAAGTGCCCAGATACTGCCTCAATAAGTGCTATTTAAGTAAATTCTAGATACGCTCTTCCTAGATTCAATGAGACAATGAAAATATTTGTTTGAACCAATTATGTGAAAAGAATAAGCCTTGTGTCTTGGGCTCCAGAAATTCTGTTTTAACCTGTATATTCTCTGCATCCAGAAGCAGAAAGGTTGATGGAATGCTGATATAGAAGAGTCGATAGCTGCCTAAAAAAGCAAAGTGCCTAAAATTGCCTGTTAGGAGATTTTCTTGTTCCCTGCCAGGTAGACAATCATATTCATTTATTTGTCTTATCAAATAAGTGAGCAGCCATGCTTATCAGAATACACTTATTAGTTGAAAAAATAGACCAAATGATGCTATGAAGTTTTGACCCAAGTAAAGGCATCAAAACCTGCCTATCAATGATAATAATAATGAATAGTGGTAATAACTTATTAGTACTAGTAAATAATCATTATGTATGAGATCAATGAGTCATTGGAACATTGGAATGACAATTCTATAACATCATATGTAACAGCATTAACATAGCATAATAATGATTATTCCAATGATTCACTAATCTCATAGAAGCGCTCTTTCCAGTGTTACAGATTGTAGCTCATCTCTGTCTACTCATTAGCTGCATTTCTTGTCCTAAAGCTTGCTATATATAAATCCTCCTTTACAGAAGGCCACCCACCATTCTGGGGACCTTATTGGTCTCTTAATACTATGTATGTATATCTTTTACTTAATCATGTGTAATTTTTCACATATATTGCAGTCTAATCACATACTATGCATCTTTTCATTACCCTCAAAACTTGAGACTGATTCTTTGGAGAAAATGGGATTTCACATGTAATTATGATAGTAATTTAGGAACTGGTCATTTCATCAGTATGTAATTATTCCCCCTCCACTGGGATGTAAGGAGCGTTCAGGAAGGACTAGATCCTCTGGTGTGATGGCTTCTTGAGACCTTTTCAGGGCTGGTCATCCACATGTTTTGTGTCTACCTTTCACCCCAGCTCTCACCTGTGGCTCCAAGAAGCTGTAGCATGTACAGCAGCCACAACTGGGTAAAACCATCTCAGCAGATGGGCTAAACCAGGCTGAGGGCTACACCAAGTGTATGAAGACTTCCATTGCTAGAATGGGCAGATGAGAGCCATTTTTTCCATTGGCCCTGAAGGCATCTGAAGCAGGAGCAGTAGAACACCAATAGTTTATTTAGTCAGACATAGAATATTCTAAGGCCATCTGCTGCATTCCAGACTATCATCAATCACCCTGACTTTTGTCTTGACACTGGACTTCACTGACTCTAGAAGAGAAAGTGAGGTTATGACTTTGTGCTACACAGTCTCACTTAAATATAATTCCTGCACAAGTCACGACATTACTCCATACTTTGCTACTAGTAGCAATGCAAAAAGCCAGGACACTCCTGAAGGATTTATGGGAATAATGCTATCCACATTGAGAGAAAGAACTATGGGAGTAGAAATGCAAAAGAAGAACATGTGATATCACTTATCACATGTATATATGAGTATGTGATTTAGGCTTTAAAAGATTACTCTATAGCAAAAATGAATAATATGGAAATAGGTATTGACTGTTGGCTCTGGGTCAGGAGAGGGAAGAGGGGAGGGAAAGAAAATGAATCATGTAAACATGGAAAACTATTTAAAATTAAAATTTTAAAAAAGACATCACCCCATGATGTCCTCTTCAAAAGTCAAAAGAGACACCTCCCTTCATCAAGATAGGTTACAACCCCTCTATGACTAGTTTATGAGAGTTGCTACAGTTGAAAATTCCAGCATCCTGTGGCTAACATGTTGCAGAGGAGACCTTGGCTAGACTCATTCTCAGATGACAAATGTAGCATCCATTGCCAGGTCTGTGTTCAAAGTCTTTCTAGCTCAGGGAAGGACCCTACTATAGCTTATACTCCAACTGACAAACCTTTAAGAAATCACAGCAATAAGGCATAACAACATTTCTTTATCAAATACTTTTCTCAAAGTCTTGTGGTGTGCTATAGGTAGAGTTGGTATTGTTTTTATCAGCTTAAAGATGAAAAAACTGAGACAGAGATATCCAGTGTCTTGCTCACAGTCACACAGCTAGTAAATGTTTAGAGTTGGAAATGAAACTCGGGTTTCTAAGACTAATGCTCTTTCTATTATACCATATTGGAAAAAGTGTTCTGTGAAAAAGCTGGGAAATTACGTTCCCCTCTACACTTTTTGTTTTGGCCATGAATAAGTTATTTAACTTTCAAATAACAAATATTTTTTATTAATCTATCCCTTCCACTAACCCCTATCCTATTGAGCATTTTTTTTAAAAAGAAAACAAACTCCTCCTATATACATTTTATACTCCATCAAAATAAATTTCTGCATTAGCCTTATCTGAAAATATATACACTTTTGAATCACCTTTCTGTTGAGAGAAAAGGGATGTATTTCATCTTCATTCTTTTGGATTTCACACTCACCATTCTAAAGTCTTTCAAATTTATTTTTCACTTTAATATTATTGAATTGTAATGATCATTGCATAAGAATAGTTCTTCTCACCTTGCTCTGCATCAGTTCATAAAGGTCTTCCCAGTTTCTTCTGAAATTGTCCATTTTATAATTTCTTCATGGCACAGTAATATTCCATTGCATTCATATACTACAATTTGTTTAGTCATTTCCCATTCTTTTGACAAACCCTTAGTATATAACTTTTGACTAACATGGAAAGACCTGTTATAAATATCAATGTATATATATATATATGTATACATATATATATACACACATTGATATATATATTTATATATATATATATATTGTTTTCAAGGAAAGGGTCCAACTACATTTATAAAACTATATATAAAAGTAAGATTCCGTAGCTATTCTGGAACACATTTTCAGAATAATTGCCACTATGTTGACTGATTACCAAGCATTTGACTGATCATCTTCACTGTGTTCAAGATTGTGTACATGCAAGCTCTGGATAAGTTACTTAATGTCTCCAGGCCTCTGCTTCCCGTTTATAAAATAGAGATTATATTATTTGAATGCATAAAGCATTTACTAAATACTATGTGCAAAATATTCTGCTAAGTATTGGGAATAAAAATAGAAAAGTAAGTTCTTGCTCTCTTGTAGTTCTTACTTAAAATGGGGTAATATATGTCAAGAACTTTGAAAAACTTAGAGCTCAATATAAATGTCATCTGCTGTTAATATGAAGAAATACTTGTTGGCACTAGTGTTCCAAGGTGATCTATTTCCTTCTCAGAGGATTACAGCTTTCCAGTGACCTGTTCCTGTCATGAGGAATAACTTGACCTGATTCTAACCTTCTAATTCTCTTAGCCAAGGAAAATGACATGTTGGGGTGACAGTATGATATATCATATCCCAATAGTTAATGCAATCTCAGTATGCATTGCTGAATATAGAGTGTACAGATGAGGGAACCAAGAGCCCTGCTTCTTACCTGCTTCCTTGGTAAGACCCTAAATTGATGATCATACTCAAATCTGGGTGCCATATTTAATGAAGGACAGTGACATGCTATAGAGCATCTAGAAGTGAATTTGGAGTGGGGACAAGGAGATAGAGAGAAATAATAGCAGCCTTCAAGTATTTGAAAGACTCTCTGTCAGAGAATTTGGACTTGCTCTGCTTGATCATCAGAGCAGAAACAGAAAGTTCTAGAAATAGATTAGGTTCTATACAATGGGAGAAAGGCGTCCTAACAATTTGTTATTGTTGTTGAATTGTTTCAGACTTGTTTGACTCTTTATGACCTCATTTTGTGTTTTCTTGTAAAAGATATTGGAGAAGTTTTCTATTTCCTTCTCCAACTCATTTTACTGATGAAGAACAGATGCAAGCATGGTTAACTTATTTGCCCAGGGTACCACAGTATGTAAGTGTCTAAGGCCAGATTTGAACTCATGTAGATGAGTCTTTATTACTCCAAGCCTTTTTACTGTATCCACTGTACCACCTAGCTGCCTTTTTGCAAATATAAATATACAGATATATTTATACATATATACATGTATATAATATGTATAAATAGAATGTATTTCTATGTATATACATAATGCATGTATATAATTATGTAGTAATAGTAGTAGTCTCTCGGAAGCTGAGAATGACTATTGTCTTTGTACATTATCATCTATTGATGTACCCTCATGTGGCTCTGGAGTCCAAAGGCTGAGGCGCACAGTTTGTGGCACATGGGGCATGGGACGCCAGTTGTTACGGGAGGTGTGGTTGTGGCCTGGTGTCGGCGTTCACACGCAGCAGCAAGACGTCGACGTCGCTCATCTTCAAAGGTGGCGGCGGCATGGTGAATGTGGGCTCGCCAGCTGCTTCTGTCAGAGGCAGCGAGTTCTAGTTGCTTTGGTGTAATGCCAGCCCACTTCAAGTTGGACTTTAGCTGATCCTTGAATCTTTTCTTTGGTCGGCCTTGTTTCCTGAGTCCAGCTGACAGTTCACCGTAGAATACCTGTCTTGGTATTCGCTGTGGGTCCATGCGGATGACGTGTCCAGACCATCGTAGCTGGGTTTGAGGACCATGACTTCGATGCTGGTGGAGTTGGCTCTGTCGAGGAATTCCTGGTTGGTGATTTGGTCCTGCCATTGCATCCTCATGTTCGACCGGAGGGAGCATTGGTGGAATTGCTCCAGCTGTTTCATGTGCTTCCGGTACAGTGTCCATGCCTCACAACCGGACAGGAGCGAGCTGAGGACCACTGCGTTGTACACTCTGAGCTTTGTCGCGGTGCTTACACCGCTGTGTTGGAGGACTTTGGAGCGTAGCCGCCCGAGTGCCTGGCTGGCCTTTTGGATCCTGGCATAAATCTCATGGTCTAGGGACCCGTCGTTGGCAATGGTGCTGCCCAGGTACTTGAAAGTGTTGACATTAGAAAGCTGCGTGCCATTGATTGTAATGTCCAGCTGGTTCGTTGGCCTCCCTGGTGCAGGTTGGAACAGCACCTCTGTTTTGCTGAGGCTGATAGTCAGGCCAAACAGTTTTGTTGAGGTGGAGAACCTGTCCACAATGGTTTGGAGATGATTTTCTTGGTGGGCCATGAGAGCACAGTCATCTGCAAAGAGAGCTTCCAGGATGAGTCTCTCTGTTGTCTTTGTTTTTGCAGTCAGGCGGTGAAGGTCGAATAGTGAGCCATCCAGTCGGTATTTGATGTAGACGCCCAGGTCTAGATCCATCACAGCATGTTGTAATACTTGGGTGAAGGATAGATTGAATAGCACCGGAGCAAGGACTCAGCCTTGTTTCACGCCATTGGAGATGTTGAAGCAGTCGGAAGTCTCTCCACCAGATAGGACTTCCCCTGTCATGTCGACATGAAAGAGCTGGATCAGTTTGACGAATTTTGCTGGGCAACCGAGCTTGCTGAGGATCACCCACAATGCGTCCCTGTTCACTGTGTCAAACGCCTTCGTCAGGTCTATGAAGACAATGTAGAGACTTGGGTTCTGCTCAAGGCATTTTTCGTGCATTTGCCTCACCGTGAATACCATGTCGATGGTATTATATGTATTATGTAATACATATAATTATGTATTAATACATATATACACATATGTAGGTGTAGTTGGATCAAAGTAGTGTAGGTTTCAAGCTGGAATGAACTTCAGAGAGCATCTTCCTGAACAATTTCTTTATTTTAAAAACAAGGAAAGAAGACTAAAGAGGTTAAATACGTTGCCCAAGATCACATAGTATAAGTAAGTGGCAGTCAGGATTTGAATCCAGGTCTTTTGACTCCACATATAGTCCTAGAAAGGACACAGAATTTCAGGGAGCATTCTAAATCTCCTTTCTCTTATCTAGTCATTTTTTATATCCAACTAGAAAACAAACCTCCATTTGCTAAATGCAGTGGATTTAAATAGAGGAAATAATTTCCTTCCCATGATTTAGTTCTTAGTATCAAGTCATGGCATAGTACAAGACATAGATAGCACTAAACATCCATAGAGTTGATCCAGGGTATTGAAATTTCTTCTTGCATTTTTAGACATCAAATCATGTCATTGCTAATCACCATAAATACAAGTACCAATTTTGGTCTTAGGAATTGTAAGTTGCTAATAAATTTGCTCCAATATTTAGAGCACGGGGAATAAATAATGAAGCAACTCCTAGATGTATCATTGGATTCTCTCTAGCTGCCTCTATGGGACAATTCTCTTGCTTTACCCATACTTTTATTAGCTATTTTCCCCCTTCTCTTTAATCATTTGGCACTTATTTAATATACAGTTCCATTCCATTCCCACTCTCATCATATTAATCACCAGATGACAATGAGAACTTGGAACAATGAAAAATCAAAATGGTAATCTTGGTCCTTCTGATCAGTTTTATTAGAATTTCTTCAATCAATAAACAATTATTAAGTGCCTACAAGGTAAGACAAAACACTAAGCACCATATTTAGCACTGTATTCTGTTGTCTAGCAATACTTAAAGGCAAATCATTCAAGGTTCTAGTGCCTATTTATCCTTTACATTACATGGAGTCCTTTTTTACTGGATTCTCCCCCACACCTTATTTGGCTCAACCAAAACAATACTCTATCCTGGTTTTTGGAAGAGAATTATAACAAAAACCTGATATAGCAGTTGCCAAAAAAAAACAAAAAACAAAAAACACCGGTCTCTCTCTCTCTCTAAAACCCTGAAATCCCATGACTCTGAGAAGAGATCAGCATTTCCTGTTCCCTCTGAGGCACTTTGAAGTATAATCATAACTTAGTTGATTATGTATCTAATGTAATTCAGATATATTTCCACTCCAAAATCACTCTCATCATTTCTATCAACATTTGTGATGATATGCACACATATTCATAAATACTGATGAGTAATTTTTATTCCCATGTCTATATATATATATATATATATATATATATATACACACACACACACACATATATATATATAAACATTTATTAAGTGCTGACTATGTGCCAGGAACAGTGCTAAGGGTTGGTGATAAAAAGGAACAGAATTCTAAACTCCTCAAGGAGCTTTTAATCTAAGAGGAGAGATAGAATTAGTCAACATTCATTAAGAACCAACTATGTGTTAAACACTGAAGATAACAAAAAGAGACAAAGGACAGTCCCTGTCCTCAAGGAGCTTACAGTCTAATAGGGGACACAACATGCAAACACACAACTAAAAATCAAGATATATAGATATATACATACATATTTGCATATCTGTGTGTATATACAAATAAACATACACACAAAATACATTATTATATATTTATATATTCACAAATATACTCATTAGAGCATACATCAAAGGAGATCATGAGATTTTTGATCCTGAGATCCTGAAAAGTTCTTACTAACTTATTTTTTATGAAATGAATATAGAGAAAAGGCACCAAGAGGCAAATTTCTTTTTTGCTCTTCCTACCCTAGCATAGAGACAACAGGGAATTTAAAATTTCCTATTTTTCTTGCCAATAAAAATCTTTGGCAAACTCTATTCCTAACCTCCCCTCAAAACCCCTAATTTATACCTTTCAGATCTTAGTGGATAAGTGTTTTATATAGATGCAATAAGCAGAAGATTTTTTTCTCCCTCTCTTTTTCTCTTCTGCTTTATTTCATCTACTCCATTGAAACTAGCCATGTTCTCACCATACAGACTAAACTGCCTTCAAACAAGGTGTTGTTTCCAATCAGACTTCATAACTTGATGATGGTTAAGTATAAACATTAGTGGCCATTGGTTTAAGGACCAGAAGTATTATCTGCATGATTTTATGTTGCCATGACTCTCTGTTAGCCGTGTATGATTCCAGTTATAGACCCTTGGGGTGAAAAGGACAGGCCTTGTGAAAATTCTATTCCATTAGTACTAATCTCTTCCTGTCTCTGGTGTTTGTTAACATTCCCCTATAGACAGTGCTTGTCAAAAAGGAGATTCCTGGGCTATCTCCTGGATTGAGAAGAGAAAAAAAAAACACAGAGAGTCCGCTCCGGAGACAGTTCTGTTCCAAGGTTACCGCTCTCCTCAGTGATTACACTGTGACAGTTGTGCTATTTAAATGTTGCTTAGAGAGGTGAACCCCATGTCCTATCAGTCTTATTAAAACAGCATTATTCAGTCATTTGTGCTCTGTGAGAGGAAGTCTTTGCTTCTTGCTTTGCTTCTAGAATTAGCCTAGATATGGAATCTAGGCATTTGGGAAGATTTATCTTTTTAAATTCATAACTTTGGAAGAATATAATTATCTCACTCCAATTAGCCTTGTTGCCTTTATCAAGTGTAAAAACATCTCACTGAACCAGAGGTTTGAACTGTATGTAAAAAAAAAAAAAGCAACCTGGAAATCAATTATCAATTAAAACCATTTCAATTAGGTACAATGAGAAATCTATTTGGATTGGTTGAGGGACTTAGTTTTGCCCTGCAGGTCTTCTCTAAGAATGGTGTCAAACTCAAATAGAAATTGATCTCTGTTGATTGCATATTGATTTAGAAACCACAAATTACCATTATCCAAGTTGTGTTTTATTTTTATTTATTTTATTAAATGTTTCCAAATTACATTTTAATTTGCTTCAGTTATACTCAGGAGTTTTACTGATGGCACAGATGAGTTCAGAACCCAAAGGATTAGGGTGTCTGGCAAGGAAGATTTTAGCCAAGCTCCTTTAAAGGAATTACATATGGAGCCGGAAAGGACCTGATGAACTTTGTTGGATTAGATAATTCAATGCTTTAGTTCTGTCACCTACAAATACCTAGAGCATTAATAACAATGACAACTGATATTTATAGAATGATTTAAGGCTTGCCAAGTGCTGTATCTGTTATGAAATGGGTACTATGAATATTATCTCCATTCTGCAGATGAGATAACTGAGACCAAGTGAGTTAAATCAGAGGTGTTAATATCTTAATTCTTTAATGTATCTTGAACCAGATACTAATGTAATTGGGAATTATTTACCAAAATAAAAATTAAAAAATACAACATATATAAGGTTCATTCCAATTTTCTTTTTTTTTTAACCCATACCTTTTGTCTTAGAATCAAGATTGTGTATTAGTTCTGAGGAAGAAGAGTAAAAAGGGCTAAGCAAATAGGATCAAGTTACTTTCCCAGGGTCACATAGCTAGGAAGTATCTGAGGCCAGGACTTCTCATCTCTGGGCACGGCACTCAATCCACTGAGACACCTATCTGGCCCCAATTTCTGACTTTCTAAGTCAATTTACAGCCCACTGGGATCCCTTTCTATTTGAATTTGACACTGCTGAATTAGTTAAGTGTCTTCCACGATACATTACTAACAAGTGTTAGAGGTGGGATTTGAATTCATGCTTCTACTGACTTCCAAGTCCAATTCTCTTTCCACTATAGATCATTTCATCTCCAAACACATTACCTATTACCAAAATACCAAGCCACCCTCTTTGGAAGCCATCAGCATTTTTAGGTGATTCTCTGGAATCAAAATTCCAATTTACTTCAGTTTTTAATATGCCTAATTTTGATGGTGGAAAATGGAGGAGAGGGAGTATAGGCACTAGAGTTGTGTGGGTAGAATAGCATAATTTTTTAAGTCATTGTTAATTTGACTTTTCAAGTGTTACTCTGGTGGTCAATCTAATCCAAGAGCTAGCACCAGAACCTCTTTTTGACCCTTGTATAGGGAGAAATACAAGCAGACATCTAATATGTGAAGCTATCAATACTTGTGGAGTAGCATTTTTGTACATCCTGCCCTTTGTACTCCAATGACTTGTAAGTAGAATGATGTATGGTACCAAGCTATCTCTGATATGATGACATGATATGGCATGGACAATATTTCTGAAAATGAAGGAGTTTATTCAATTTTTAGTGAATTCTACAATTTTTCATCAAAATTAATACTTTGTTGGAGGGAATGTAGAAAAACCAGAACAGTGATGTTGGTGGAGCTGTGAATTGATCTAACCATTTTGCAAAGCAATTTGGAATTATATCCATAGAGTTATAAAACTGTGTATACTCTTCGACTCAGCAATAGCATTGCTGGATCTGTTTCCCAAGGAGACTTGGGAAAGAGGAAAAGAACCCCTGTGTTTCTAAATATTTATAGCAACCCTCTTTGTGATAAGAGAGAATTGGAAACTGAGGGGATGCCCATCATTTGGGATATGGCTGAACAAGTTGTGATATATGATTGTGATGAAATACTACTGCACCATTAAAAAAGATAAACAAGCTTATTTTAAAAATAAACTGATCAAAAAATAAACTGGAAAGAATTATATGAGATAATGAACAGTGAAATGAGTAGAATCTGGAGAACATCAAATAATGTCAAAGAACTAATACTAAAAGAATAAATCAAGAAGTTACATGCAGAAAGTGAACAGAAAGATAAGACAGGAAAGACAATTTATGTGAAAATGTTAGCCTCCATGATGATATCCTATGTGATATAGGGAGGGGGACAAGGGGTTGGGATACTAGTAGATGAGATCTATTATGTAGATATGAAGAAACGCAGGTTAAATATATTGGAGATATGATTTCATTTTTATAATATCTTCTTTTTCTTTACATATGGAAATGCTTATTTTATTTGCATTTATAAATATTTGGAATAAAATTTTTAAAAATTAAATACCTTGGATTTTAGAACCACAAATTTGTTTTCCCTTTTCTATCCTCCTTCCTCTATAAAAGCTTTCTGTTTGATTTCTGATATGGAATTGATAGTTTGCTATATCTTGTAATCATTTCTGTCATCTGGCTGTTTAATATAGTAGTGGGCTTCAATGGTTCTGAAGGTGAAATCTATACATATTTGGGGTAAGGGCTGTCAGTAAGATTTTGGAAAATCTTTTCTACCATAGATTGAAGTACCGAGCATTCATACATTCCAACCTTTTTAAAAATTTCATGAAGTAAAGAAATGATCCCTGAAATTAGTGTTTTCAAAATTGTGGGCCTCGGTATTACTCCTGAGGGGCTGTGAGTATGGCCCTGAAATGGCACTTGATAAATAAAATGAGTGAAAGATGAAATGATTGAGGAAACAAAGGTCTGATCATCTAAGCCTATGGATTATTTAGTAATGCATGCCAGTTACCAATAGATCGGGACAAGTCCCTTTTCTCAGCTTAGAGGTAGATTCTGAATATAGGAGGAGACTGACTTTTGCATGTTAAAAATAACTAATGAAATAAGACCAATTAATTAAAAAGGAAACAATACAATATTAGGTGAACTGATTTCTAATTAGAGGAAATATTAGAGACTTTTCAAGTTGGGAGGGGGAAAGTGAATAGGTGCAAGTCCCTGAATTCAGAAAAACAGGTGTCCCGCTCCTGCCAAGTGTCTGTAAATAATCAGAGGAAAATTGAAAACAATAACTGATCAGTATAGGGCCAATTTCAGATAAGACATATAGGTTGTTTGAAATAATAAAATTATGAGAAAATTCCTTTCATCAGTCTTAGGATATGACTACATTTCTGGTCAATAAAACATAGGTCCTTGATTAAGGATCTCAATAACAGATAAGGGTGGTCCAGTTTCCCTGCCACCGGAATGTACTAATTAAAAAAATGCAATAAGGTTTTCTCCCAATTCCTATAAAGTTTTTTCACATTATAAAAGTTGAACTGGACCAGTTATAACTGAAAGGAAGGGAACTGAGCAAACTCCAAAACCAAGTAACAAGATGGAGCCAGTGTGGTTCTCTTAATTCCCACAATTAACCAGTTGCTGTCTTAATCCTCTCAATTCCCTCATAACCAAGAAGAAGATATGAAAACTAGTCACATCCCACTTTTGCTCTTGTAGCCACTTGCAGGGTCTCTCTGCAACTGAGCCATGCTTACTCATTCTACAATATTCCTCTCTTCCTTTCTTCCTGTGCAAGTGTGCTGGGTAAAGGGTTCTTTTTTTAATTTTTATTTTAAAATATTTTTCCATGTTTACATGATTCATTTTCTTTCCCTTCCCCCCTCCCAGAATCAACAAGCAATTCCACTGTGTTGTACAAATGTTGTCACTTGATTGAGTAAAGGATTCCAAGGGCAATTATAAACCGAACTAATAGCAGATACATTAAATTCCACTGAGAAAATGATGTCTCCCTGATCACCTGGTGTCTGAAGGCTTTGTGCTTGGGAAAACAGTGATTATAAGAATATAAGAATTCACGTCACCCTTTTTCATTTTGGGTGGGACAGAGTGAGTTATCTAGTATGAGCAGACATAAATGGATTGTGATCTGGGTCATGCTCAGGCACTGATGAATTGTGATATGGATCATGGACATAAATAAATTGTCTTTCCCCCATAATCCCCCCATCTTTCATACTTCCCTGTTATTTTGGAGAGCCCCATTGTCCTTCTGTTCATCCAGGTTCTCCCAACCTGAAAGTCATGTTTAGCTCCATGACCCTATACCAATTTATCCAATCAATTGTTTTCTCTTATCATTTCTACATCCACAACTGTTTTTGTAGTTGAATGTTCCAGCCCTACACACAGTATTTTGTTCATGCTTAGTGAATGTGTATACAACTGAGTTTACTAAGATATATCAGACAATTCACATTCCTGAATGAGAAAGTGGAGGAGAGTTATAGCTGAACAGTGAGGGTCTAGGAGTAATATCTGGTTTGGTTTGGTTTGTATGGGTCCAGCTTAGTTTTAAAGATGAGTCCATGGCAGACAGGAGTAGATGAGCCACCAGTGTGGGGAAAGCAAAACAGCAGGCGGAACTAGGGAATGAGAGAATCTAATGGCCATAGAACAGGAGATAGCAAACAGCTGAGAATGAAGGCTCGGATGTTAATTGCATGGAAATTGATACAACTATAGGAGCTCATATTTTAGCTGAGAAGTCAAGAGCTAGATAAATCAATAGCCAAATGAGAACATTGCTTTCTGAATGTGTTTTTACATCAATCTTCGAGGACCTCTGTTTATAGAGCTGGTGCCAGCCATATCCTCTGTTGTATTTTAGTGGGGAAATATGGTCAATTTGCAGAATTCACATAAGGATGAGAGAATTGGAAGGAGGATATGCCATGAATGCTGTGATCTTAGGATGAAAGTTGAGTCTTTGTTGAAGAGTAGAAAGAACACTATATTTGAAATTGGAGATCTTTGGGTTTGAATCTCAGTTCTGTTATGTTAGCTGTGTGGTTTAAGGCAGACAACTTTAATCTCTTGTCCTCAGTTGCCTCATCTGTAAAAGTCTGACTTGAAGTACTGTAATCAATAAGGACTTAAAGATCTCATACTCTTGGAGGTGATAGGGTTCCATTTTTCAACATAATAATCCCACAGCTTTACTATTTATGCAGCATGTGGATTTTCATCCTCATTTTGCAAGTTAGAAACATGAACTGAAGAAACAGAAATAGGGATGGATGAACATTCATCTGAAAGCACATTTATTTTTCTAAAGCCAAACTCTCAATGGCTTTAATATTGCTATGATGTAGTGTTGAATATAATTTCATTTTTCTTCTTTTTTACATGCCTAACATATAAAATGAGTTGTACATTAAGTTCCTGTAAAATTCCAACATGTATCGTGGTGCTATTTATTACTTAGATAAACCTGGGGACGAATACAGTAGGTCATGTCCTGATGAAATTCAATGGAATAACAGTGCTCAGGCATCAAAGCTGAGAATCTGCCTCCAAAAGAATTCATTTTACAGAATCAGTGTGGCCTAACTTTTTCCATGAGATTCCTCAGTTATTTTATTCCCCCTTTGAGCTGAAACTCCATTGACTTTTACTTACAGCTGCCAAATCAAGTAGAAACTAACTGCTACTAATGAGTAAGATCTGGGATGAATGAAAACTGAGCAGAATAGATAACAGCTGGATCTCAGTTCATTTAGTAATCAGCCCCAGACACTACAGATTAACGAAAATAGAAATAAAGGCCAGCAAAGCTCTGGTAAGCATTCACCAAAAATGAATGTAGATCATCTACATTCATTTTCCCCCTCTCCTTATTGCTGCCTCATTTGACTTTAAAATTTAAACAGGCTTTGTAGTGAAGATGTAATTTGGAAGTTTTCAATGAGATATGTCAGGTTAGCACTATTCTTTTGTCTCCAGTCTTCTGTCCTACAAATGACTGATCTGAGGTAAAGTCTTAAAGTGGAACTGTGGTTAGTCTAGGCTTCTTCCAGGCCCCATCCCACTTCCTTTCTGAGTCTTCTCAGTCCCCACACTACTCCCCCCCTATCTTCCTCCTGGATGAAATTTATCATATGTCAGCTGTTATTATCTTATTCTTATCTTTCAATGAAGTTCAGAAAGAAATAATCTGGGACGTATCACTACATTGGCATTATTTTATTTTATTATTTTGTAGTCTATTATGCAAATGGACAAAAAGTTTTTGGTAAATGATTTAAGTCTTCGAAATGTAAATTTATCTTCATAAACTCAGTGAAAACATCTTCAGGACACTCTATTAGTAGACAGGGTGATGGGCATTATATTCACCTTATCGCGTTTCCACATGGTTTTGATTTCTTGTGCTAGATGTGATGAGTGAAATCAATGAAAAAATAAAAGTCCTGACCACATTGATTTATTAAGCAATGCATGCCAATTGTATAACAAATCAGGAGCACACCTCCCTGGCTTGGTAATGGACCCTGAATACAGGGAAAGACAGATTTTTTTATGTATTAAAAGAAAACAATTAGCAGAATATAAACCAGGATGCAAGGTTAGATAACCTGATTTCTTACTGAAGGAAATGATTGAAGGCTTTCTAATTCAGGAGGGGGAGAGCAAATAGATGCAGTTCCCTGATAACAGAAAAAGAGGTGTCCCATTCCCCTCAACTGTCCCTAAACAATCAAAGGAACAAGGAAACAGTAACTGATTGACAAGTAGGAGGCCAGTTTTCAGATAAAACATATAGATTGCTTGAGTTGTATAATTATGAGAAAACTCCTTATATCAATCTTTAGATCTGACTTGGTTTCTGGTCAGCATAACCTGGATCCTTGGTTAAGGGTCTCTAGGCAACAAGTATAGGTAGTCTAGCTTCCTAGTCATGCAGGGCTAGGTTCAAGCAATGTAATGAATTTTTCTTGTGAGTTTTCTCACAAGACAGAAATTAGGCTAGACATAAATGAAAAGAAAGGAAACTGAGCTAGATTCAGAATTGAATCTCTAGATAGAGTCAGTATGGTTTACTCAATCTCCATACTTCCCTCATAGGTCTCTGATTTTGAAAGTTTTTCTTTCCATGTAGTTTATGTGATATCTATTGTAAAAATTGTTCTTAAATTTTGATGGATCATTGTTAAAATCCATGCAATTCTGATCAAGTCAACAAGTATTACTAAGCATTTACAATGTGCCAGTCATTGTGCTGACACCTAGGGATAGAACAAAAGGCAATCTCTGACCTCAAGAAGTTTATATTCTAATAGAGAAGACAATATATAAACTACTAGCCACATACAAGATATTTATAGAGCAGTTGGAAGATACCTTGAGAGGGGAACACATTAGCATTTGGAGAGATGGGGAAAAGCCTTCTGAAGTATATAGGATTTTAGCAGTCTTAAAGAATATCAGAGAAACTAAGAGAGGTGAATGGCAAAGAAGTGAAGGCATGGGACAAAGCAAAAAAAAAATGGAGAATGGAGATGGAATTGTGTGCTGTTAAATGATACCTTTTATAATGTGGAGAGGGTAGGGAAGGAGGGAATTAAAGGGATATTTTAATATAATTAACAAGCAAAAAGATAGATTTAAATTAAAAAAAACATAGGTACCATTGAAGCTCAATAGAGATTAGACTCACCCTTTAGAAAAATCATCTTATGATATGAGCATGCAATTTTCAGATGAATAAATCAAAGCAATAGATAATCCTATGAAAAATGTTCTAAATCACTCTATTAGAGAATGCAAATTAAAACAACACTGAGGTACTACCTCACACCTATCAGAAATTGTCCATATGATAGTAAAGGAAAGTGATAAATATTGGAGATGTGGCAAAATTGGGACACTAATGCATTGTTGGCAGAGTTGTGAATGTATCCAACCATTATGGAGGGAAGTTGGAACTATGTCCAAAGGGCCAAAAAATTGTGCTTTCTCTTTGATCCTATAATACCACTACTGGGTGTGTATCCCAAAGAGATCATAAAAAAGGGGAAAGGACCTACTTATACAATATATAGCAGCTCTTTTTGTAGTGGCAAAGAATTGGAAATTGAGGAGATGTCTTTCAATTGGGGAAATGCTGACCAAATTGGCATAAATGGTGGTGATGGAATACTAAAAATATGGAAAGACCTATATGAACTGATGCAAAGCAAAATTATCAGAACCAGGAGAACAAAGAACTATTGGAGTTAGATGCAGATAAAAACATACTATCCTTTATATCAGTTTATTTACAATTTTATTTGGCAGTTTGGGCTTTGTCTGAGTGTACTCTTACAACAATGACCAATATGGAAGTGTGTTTTGCATGATAATACAGGTATGGCCCAGATCAAATTGCTTATCATCTCTTAAGTGGGGGGAAGAAAGGGAAGGAGGGAGATGGTTAGAAAATATATATCTTGAAAATTAGTTCATGTAACTGGGAAAATAAAATATATTTGATTAAAAAAAAGATGAAAAAAAGAAAAATTGTCTTGGGGCAACTGAGGGGAAGATTAGAGAGGGAGTGGAGGCAACTGGAGCTGAATTAAAAGGGTCTTGAAATAATTAGGGAGGGGGTGGCAAAGGCTTTCATGAAGATGGGAACAGTATCAAAAGAGAGAAGGGGGCTTATAGGACAGATAATACACATGTAGAATTGAGAGGTCTTAGCAAAATATTGGTAATGAGAAGCAAGAAAGTAGGGAATTGAGTATGACACTAAGGCTATGAGCATCAGTGACGGTAGGATGGTAGTGCTCTTGAAAGTAATAAGGAAAAAGTAGAAATTAATAGGAAAGAGGGTAGAGTTTAAGAGGAAAGATAGAAAATTCATTTTCTGGCATCATGTTGAGTTTGAGATGCCGACAGGGCACTCAATTCTAAAGATTTAAAAACCATTAGTGATATGATCCCTGAGCTCAAGAGAGAGAGAGAGAGAGAGAGTGAGAGAGAGAGAGAGAGAGAGAGAGAGAGAGAGAGAGAGAGAGAGAGAGAGAGGCTATATAGATCTGGGAATCCTCTCAGTAGAGATGATGAAATAGTCCAGGGGAAGAAAAGAGAGCTTAGGACACATAGCCTTGAAGGACATCCATAGTGGGTGGTCATGATGCATATCAGGAAAACAATGTATCCAGAGATAAGTGATTAACAGTGTCCAATGCTACATAGAAATCAAGAAGGATCAGGTTAAAGAAATGATAAATTTTGGAAGTTAAGAGAATAATGATAATTTTGGAAAATCCAGTCTTGGGTGAATAATGAGATTAGGAACCAGATTACAAAAGGTTTTGAAGACAAATAAGGAGAAGTGGAGGCAATATAAACAGCTTTTAAAAGTTTGCTGTGAAAAGGAAGAGAAATTTAGGATAATAACCAATTGAGATGGTAGGATCTGGTGAGGGTATTTTTTTAAGGACCAGGATATATGCATATGTTTGTAAAAAACAGAGCAGAAGCCAACAGAGAGAAGTTGGAGATAAAAGAAGATAAGGATAATAGCAGGAGCAGTCTTCTGGAGAAGTCTCAAGGGATTGGGATCAAGAATGCATTTAGATGCTAAAAGAAATAATGAACAGGATGATTTCAGGAAAATCTGGAGAGATTTACATGATCTGATACAAAGCAAAATAAGCATAATCAGGAGGACATCATATGTGGCAACAGCAATATTATATGATGATCAACTATGAATGACAGTTATTATCAACAATGCAAGGAACCAAGACATCCCCAAAATCCTCATGATGGAAAACATTATGCACCACCATAATAGGAAGTGATGGAGTCTGAATGCAGATCCAAGCATTCCATTTTTCACTTTATTTCCTTCATTAGTTTTTTTCTAATATGTGTGCATATGTATATTCTTTCACAACAGAACAAATGTAGAAATATATATTGCATGATAGCACATATATAGCCTATATCAGATTACTTTCTGTCTCTGGAAGTGGAAGAAGAAAAGAGGAAGAAAGAGAACATGAATTACAAAATGTCAGTAAACAAATATTAAAAATTGTTTCCACATGTAATTGGGGGAGGTACAATAAAATATTATTGAGGGAAAAGGAATCTCATCTAAATACATAAATATACATATACACATAAATGAATACATTTAGAAGTTGGATTGTGTCTGTATGAGGCTAATCCCCCAATAAATTAAGGGGAATTCTCTGTAAAAAGTTCTCAGTAAAAGTGTGTGTGTGTGTGTGTGTGTGTGTGTGTGTGTGTGTGTGTGTGTGTGAAGTATGAGGCAGGGTCATTACTTGAGAGGATGGAAGATAAGGAGTGCAATGGGAGGCAAAATTTGGTCTTTGTTAATGCTGAGATTCTAATATAGTTTTGTTGAACTCTCAAACATGTTTGAGAGTCTGAATTTGTATTCAAGGCATTTGTTTTCTGTTAGTTCATAAATAAGAGAGAGCTTCCTCTCCTGGTATATAATTCTGATTTCCTAGCCCTGACTTTCTAGGTAATTGTAGATACTCAATTTTGGCAAACTGTAGTGGTAATTATGATGCTCAGTTTTCTGTCATTTCCTTGCATGTCCTGTACTGATCAATAAGTATAAGCTCCTTAAGGATGGTCTTTTTTATAATTCTTGGTAGCAATAGCCTCATCCTAAATTGATATCATGAGCTCTTGCATTTGTGTAAACAAATACACATGACTCAGCCATTTGTTTGTTTCTTAATCAAAATATGGCGTTATTACTACTATCTCATTCTCATATTTTCTGAATGTTTGATAGAAAATCTGAGGTCAAGACACTATCCTGCTTTTAGGCAGCTGGATGACATAGTTTTAGACTTGGAGTCAGAAAGATCTAAAAAATGCTGGTTCAGATACTTAATGGTGTGGTGACCCTAGGAAAATCACTGAACCCTTCTCAGCCTCAGTTTGCTCATCTGTGAAAAATGAGGAAAATATTCTTTTGTATTTAATGTTTTGCAGTTCTTTTTGTAGCATCAAAGAACTGGAAATTAATGGAGTACCTATCAATTGAGAAGTAGCTGACAATAGAGCATATGAATATAGTGGAATATTATTGCCATGTAAGAAAATATGAAAAGTATAATTTCAGAGAAATCTGAGAAAACTTGTATGAACTGATACACATTAAAGTAAGCAGAACCAGAAAGAAAGTTTTATGTAAAATCATAACATATAGTATTAGACACAACTGAATTCACTAAAGAGTAAAATAATATAGTAAAAATAAACAACCTTGGAAGCCTGGAGAATCCTGTTTAATGAAAAAGCCAAATATTATTCCAGAGAAAAATGATGAAACATGATCTCTTGTTACAGATGATGGTCTCAAATTTTTTTCATTTGATGAGGCAAGGTAGTAGAGAGACTTTTTTATATGTATGTGTGTGTATGAGTGTGTGTATAGAAATACTTGAATTGAAATTGGGCCTCTATAGTTGATAGAGTACCAGGCCTAGAGTCAGGAAGATTCATCTTCATGAGTTAAAATTTGATCTCAGTCACTTATTAGCTGTGTGACCCTGTGCAAATATCTTACCCTGTTTGTCTCAATTTCCTCACCTGGAAAATGACCTGGATAAGGAAAAGGCACTGACTGCAATGTCTAAACAAGAACAAATTGAAAAAATAAAAGGTAAGTTTAAAATATATATATGAAATATATAATATATACATATATGTATAAGATTCTTGAGTGAAGAGACTGTCTTACTTGGACCTTTGTGTCCCCCTTACTTAGCACAGTGTGTTAACCCAGGAAAATGGTAATCAGTTAATAACTACTTATTTCTTGAATGGCAGATTAAACAAATTCATTGATATATACCTGTTTACTGCATTTATTTCTGATCTGTGGAATAGTATTTCCTTGTCCAGAAATACGTAGTTTTGTTGGATTATCTAATTCTTTGTTATAAAGGATTGCTCCTAACCCAGGAAAGTGGTCGATTTATATTGAGAAACATAGATGATATAAAAGGGAAAAAAATATTTCAATACATTTTAAAAGATAAAAATCAATGTTGGAATAGAAAAAAATTAGGTTGTCAAATTTTTGAGAGAGTAGTTAAGGTCTCTTAAGAATGTGGAAATGAAGAGAGTAGAATAGAGAGCTGATGAGATTGCTTTAGGCAATGCCCATACTTAGGGGAAAACCAGAAAGAGGAGATCAAAGAAGAGTTGAAGGAAAAAGCTGAGCATTTTGAAAGTTAGGGTAAAAAAACAGGAGAAGAAATTTCATATAGTAGAGATACCCTAGGGGTTGCGGAAAACACTGGATTTAAAGCAAAAAGACCTGAATTCTTGTCCTTGGTCTACCACACATTCTCTGTATCATTTAAGTCAAATCATTTTATCACTCCAGATCTCAGTTTCTTCATCTGTAAAATGAATGAGTTAGACTACATAATTTCAAAGTTGTTAACATTCTGTCTCTAAAATGTATAAGATTCAGTTCCAATAAATCTTCAAGGAATTTATAGTTTAGTACAGAAGATGATATAAAACAGTCACTAGAAAAGCTCTAATTTGGGGGTGTCAGGAGATTTGGCAATATGGTAGAGTGAGTAGCATGATGGATATGGAGCACCTGAATTTGAATCCTGCCTCCTGTACTAACTAGCTATATGACCCTTAAGAGTACTTGAGTTCTTTGTGCCTCAGTTTCCTCATCTATAAGATGAGTATCCTAATAACACCTGCCAGAGTTGTTTTGAGGATCAAAGAAGTGCTTTGAATAAGTGAATCATGGATTTTTTTCAAAACCCTTACTTTAAATGTTAGTAACAATTCTATGGGGGTAGACAAGTGAGATTAAATGACTTTCCCAGGAACACACAGCTAGGAAAAATCTGAAACCACATTTGAACCTAAATTCTTTGGACTTCATGCTTGGCTCTATCCATTGTGCTACCTAACTGTTCTCTCTAAACATTTATTAAGTGCCTACTTAGTGTCAGGTATGTTGTAAGCCCTGGGGATACAAAGAAAGGCAAAAGGCAATGTCTGTTCTCAAGAAACTCAGTCATTTGAGGGAGGCAACATTTAAGCAACTATGTAAAAATAAACTATATATATATATATATGCATATATATATATATATATGTTAGCTACTACCATTCTTTATTATTATTATTATCATCATTATCATCTCCATTCCTAGCTACTCAACTAACTAGCTGGGAAAATATGATGGGCAAAGAACCTTTCTGAAACTTAATATTCTGTTCTATAAATAAGGGAGATAGACCATATCATCTATAAAATTACCTCTAAGTTCTGGGTTTCTATATTGCAACAATTCTTAGAAAAGTTTAATTATATTCTCCCAGACTTTCTCTAAAATGCCCATAATACCTCTTCACTCTAGAAGTTCACTCTACCCTCAAACTCCACACACTGGAAATACCCTCTATCACTGCAGCCTCTTTCTCTAATTAGCTAATTTCCCTTATACCAATGCTGTTGAACCTTTTTGAGATTGCATGCAGTGCCCTATCTCCTCCCCCCTAGAGACCAAGTGCCACCTTACCTAAGACAAGGGAGGGAGGAAGCACTCTCATTGGGTTGCTGGGCAGAGGGGTGGGTAAAGTGAAGAATGTCCTCAGATGTGGTGGAGAGGGGGAAGGGAGCAGCTCAACTCTAGTCCCTCTGCCTTTCTAGTAAGGAACTCTGGCCAATAACAGTGCAAGTGCCAAAAGAGAGAGCTGTGTTCCATCTGTGGCATGTGTGCCATAGATTCACCATCACTGCCTTAGAACCTCCCTTTTTAGATAGCAGATTCAAGTCAGCTATGTCTCCATTCCTGTCTAAGTTGCATTCTGACTCTCCCAGACTTTCTTTCCAATGCCCTGATGGTTGGTACTTTCATCTTCTTCCACCATCATTTTCAGCTTCCTTTTGTGTTATTCTCCTTCAGGGACTATCATTTTTTCAGATATTTGTTAGAGTTAGCATTTAGCATAGTGTGTGACACATTGGATGCTTAATAAATGCTACTTTACTTAGCTATAAGTGCCATATAAGTAATGCAGGCAACAAATGCCATGAGTTTTCAAAAGAGAAAAAAAATTGTTCTCAGTAGACATGATTTAGATAAGCAAATAGCTAGAACTATAAAGGGTCAAAAGTCTATGTTGGGATGATTTCACTTGTATAATTGATAACATATTGCTTGTCTTCTCAGTGGTTGGAGGAAGGATTAGAGAGAGGGACAGAATTTGCACTTCGATTTAAAAAAATATGTTAAAAAGTAAAATGCTTTCAAATTTTAAAGTATAAAAAAGTCAGTGTTTGAAATTAAATGTATCTTGTTATGAACTAGTTATATGTAGATAAAATTAAATTATGTGTACCCTCACTTTCTCCCCTTTCCCCAATGGTCTTTTAAAATTTTTTCTTTATCTGTTGTCTGCTACTAGGAATGATTTTATTTTATATAGGTCATTTGGATTGTAAGCTCCTTGAGGGCAGGGACTGTATTTTTTCTCTTTTTTGGATTCCCAAAGCTTAGTAGAGTGCCTGGCACATCAAGTTAAATATTTGTTACATTATATTATTTTGCATCGTATTATGATTCCTATCAAGTACAAGTCTATTGTTTCTTTGTAAAAGAACATAAGTAGTTATTAAGTGCATGTCAGGTGTAAGACACTAGCTAGCAGCTGGGAATACAGAGAAATTAAATCATGCCCCCCAAGAAATTTAAATCCTATGAGAATAAATCTCTTGTTTTCTTAATGCTAGGTTCTGAACTGTTCCCTATTCCTAAAATATATTGCACCTTTCCTCTTAAAATGTTGTCTAGAGTTTAAAGGTAGGACGGTCTATTTTATTTTGAAAGACAGTATGGTTTAGTGAAGGCTAGAGTTCAAAGGTAACCTGAAATCAGGGAGACTTTAGTCTTAATTCCTCTCTTGAAAATTCCCACCAGTGTGACCATAGTTTTATTCTGAGCTTCACCTCCCTCATCTGTAAAAAGGCAATAATAGTAACACTTATCTCACAGAGTTATCTGATTCATTAAAGGAAAGGTAAACTGCTACATAAACGTGAGCTATTCTTTTTAGAAATACTGCTTTACTGGATAGAGACCCAAATTGACTCCCTGTGGTCTGATGAGTAGGAAGTAGAAATGCATATTATGCTTCACATCTAATTTGGTATTATTTTTACTGGAGGAATTCCAAATATTTGGGTTATTACCCAGTAGCTCTTGTTCTTAATTATGGATATAATTCATGTCTTCTCTTTCTCTAGGGACATTTTTTAATTGTACTATGGGTTTGGTGTCCCACACTGGTTTGTGATAGTATGATATTTTAAACAAATGAGCATTCTAAATATTAAATGAGTCCATATATCTTTTTGTTTTTGTTCTCTTACCTCTTACACTATCTCCCTTTACTCATCATTGACTTCCCTTGCAAAACCTTGGAGAAATGTGTAAAACCACCTTTCTTATAATGTGGTCCAGTTATTTATGTCACACCAAATTTTATTTTTAAAGTTCAAAGATGACTATTTTTAAGTGGGGCAGTTCAGATAATTAGGGCCCTCTCAAATGAAGATGTCCAAATTTTAATTAAGGAAGAAAAAATGTAGATTCTGTAAAATTCTTTAACAGAATACCTCCATCACTTTAGATCTCATTTACAAAGAATTCTCTTCTATCACCCTCATCAAGTACACTGTGAAGGGCACATTAGGGATGTTTGTGTGACACTGAGCATCTAGGTAAACTTAAAAAGCAGTATTATTTCTGCACTGGCAAGCTCCTCAGATTTGGATTTCTGTTATTCCCACATCATATCTTAGATTTGGTAATGATGCCTTGGAGAAGGCAATGACAAACTACTCCAGTATCTTTGCCAAGAAAACCCAAAATGAGGTCACAGTCAGACCTAGCTGAAATGACTGAACAACAACAAATGCAGACCTTAGCTGTGTGTCCTAGGGCAAGTCACTTAACCCTGTTCACCACATTTTCCCCATCTGTAAAATAAGCCAGAGAAGGAAATCTCAAACCACTACAGTATTTTTGCCAAGAAAATTCTAGATAGGGTCAGGAAAAGCAATTCAACTCAATGAGTACGAGTGTGGAAACTTAACAAGCATCATTCCCAAATCAACCAGCATCCAAAAAATACTGTAAACAGTTTATGATAAGATTATCTCTGTTCCCCCCCCCCATTATCATTGTGTAATCACAGTCAGCCTGAAATGATGACTACCTTTGGCCGCTAAAGAATAGGTCATTCTCTTGTCTATAAAAATTCTGTACATTTACTAATAACAGCAAATAGTTTATTTTAAAACCTTAAAAGTGATTTTGGTTGAAATGGAAGCATCACTTTCTTGTACCCCTCTGTGTTTGAAGATGTTTACAGGCTTTAGAAAGTCGTATTCCATGATGGATTGGCTTTGGGCTGCGTGGTTTTGTGCTGATATCTCTTATAATGTTTCCATTATTTTTTTTCCTAATTTTCATGCGCTGCTTTATTTTTTAATTGCCTTCAAACTGTTTTTAAATTTAAGATTTTAGAATGCAGACTAAGAACTATTAGCAAACAGTTTTAGGAAGGCAAAAACGTAAGTGACAAGAAATAAATGCTAGAATAAAAATTAACAACCACCTTAATAGATTTTGGGACATTTAGGTGGCACAGTGGATAGAGTGTCAGGCCATGACTCAGGAAGAACACAGTTTAAGTGCTGCCTTAGACACTAGTTGTGTGATCCTGGGTATATCACTTAACTCTGCCTCATTTTCCTCATCTGTCAAATGAGCTGAAGAAAGAAATGGCAAATGTCTCCAGTATCTTTGTCAAGAAAACCCCAAAAGGAATCACTAAGAGTTGGGCATGAATGAAAATGACTGAACAACAACAAATAGACTTTCTGAAGGATGGAAAGTTTTCCCCTCCTGATCTCTCACTGAATTATTTCTGTGTGACTAATAACATAGATTTTCCTATATTTGAAAAAAAAAATCTTTCTGAAGTTTTCATCTGTATGTTTGTCATTTAGTGAACAACACAACCATCTCTGTACAGTGGCAGCAGACCCAAATGTGCCTCTGTCCCTTCATCTGCCCATTAACTAGAGACGACTAAGTGGTAAAGTGAATAAAATGCTAAGCATAGAATCAGAAAAACTTAAGTTCAAAATCAGTCTCAGATACTTACTAGCCATATAATACTGGGCAGACTAAGCTGTTCAAACTTAATGGACTCTGGACCTGGCCAAAAAATTGACTCATTGAGAGCTTCTGAGTAAACATAGCAGCAGTCTAGATGCAAGACTCTTCCTCTCCTCAGCACTCACGGATATAGACTACCTCAAAAGACCAAAAAAATCAACAAATTCATAAGAAGGAAGGGACTCTAAAGTAGGGCGCAGCATTGAAGGTACATGGCATTTAGCCATTTCCACACTATAAGGGGTCATACAGCTAGTAAATATCTCAGACCAGATTATTGTTAGTGAAGCTCATTTATCTAATAGAAATATAGGCAGTCTTTATCTTCATTAATAGTTGATAAAATGAGAGGCACTAAATTTCAAAAGTGTTATAATCTGGATTTCCAAACCAATGATCTGCTCAAGGGAGTCTTTCCACCACATCCCCTATTACTCCCATATAAGGTAATAAGAGCTATCCACCAAACTATTTAATTTGATATCAGCATTCCACATAATGGTCTGAATCCCAGATTTTGAGAGTTGGAAGTGACCATTTAGCCCAAATCATATTTCCAGGAACCAATCAGCCAAACAATTGGTATAAATTCAGCACCTATTATATGCTGTGTACTGTGCTGGGCGCTGAGAATTTATTTAAGTTCCAAAAAATGGAAAAAAAATCCATACTCTCAAGGAACTTAGATTCAAATGGGAAAGACAAGTACATATATCAACATATACAGCTATAAGTCACCTAATTAAGTGTAAAGGAATTTCCTTCTTGTGCTGCTTTCTTATGCTTGTCAATTTGTCATTATCTTTTTAAAAAAAAACCTTTACCTTCTGTCTTTGTATCAGTCTTAAGATGGAAGAGTGGTATGGGCTAGACAATCAGAGATAAGTGACTTGCCCAGGGTCACACAGCTAGGAGGCTACTGAGACCAGATTTGAACCAGGTCCTCTTGACTCCAGCCTGGCTTTCTGTCCACTGTGCTACCTAGCTGCCCTTATCCATAAACTTTCTCTGCAAAACAAGATATAGATAGATAGATAGATAGATAGATAGTATCTTTACAGAAAGAAAAGATCCACATGTGAAGATATCTCACCAAGGCAGAATCTGAATTTAATTATATCCCCAATGTGCAACTTTGAGCACTGATGTATTATATAATGTCAGAGTTAGAGGACATCATAGAGGTCATGTAGGCCAACCCATACATGAATAGAAATTCCCACTACAATATATATGAAAAAGAGTCATTTTGCCTCTAGAAGTCCTCTGGTGATAGGAAACCCACTACCATTACCGGTAAGCCATTCTAGCTATAGACAGACCTGATTTTTAAGAATTTAGAGGGGTTTTTCCTGATATCAGAACAGAAATTTGACTTTCTCTAATTTCTACCAACTTCTCCTATTTGGGGGGCCAGGTCCAACCCCCACCCCCAGAAAAATGAACAACAACAACAACAACCACAAAGTAAAAATATATATATATATATATATATATATATACCAAGTCTAATTGACCTTTTACTTGACTGCACTTAAAAAACTTGAAAATAGCTATCAATATTCTACCTTCCTGCTAAGTTTTCTCTCAGAAAACATCTCCAGTTTCTTCAGTTGATCTTATGAAGTGGTTTGGTAACCTGTCAATTCTCTTATTACTTCCTTTGGAGACCCTTCAGCAACATCCTTTCTAAAATGAGATGACAAGGTAGGTACTGTTATCATACTATAATAGTATTACACACCTCCCAGGGTTGTTGAGAGGATCAAATGAGATAATAATTGTAAAGTGCTTGGGAATGTATTTTTAAATGGTAGGCAAAGTATAAATGCTTATTGTCTTTCCTTTCCATCTCTCTTTTATCCTCCATTTTAGGGTTAAGGAAAATGAGGTAGATAGAGGTTAAGTGACTTGCCCAGGGTCACAAAACTAGTAAATGTCTGAAGTTGTATTTGAATTCTTGACTCCAGGCCCACTGCTCTGTGCACTGTGGAGACACCTAGTTGACACTAGGTAGCAGATTCAAGAGTTAAATCCAGGACTGTCTTATATCAGCTAGCTTCCTAGGCTGTATAAGTATACGCATCAGCTTGCCCAAGCCAACACTATTTCAGCATTAGTCCATTGTTATGGCAACATCAATACATGATTATTAAACCCCAACATAAAGTTACAAAATTACCTTTCATCCATTTACAAGATTTATTACTTTGTTCCTATAGCACCAACCTCCCTCACAACATCATTTTGCCCATTATGTCCTGTTTCACAGAATCAATAATGCTAGGCTGGCTGTACCTGTCAATAAGGATTGTTTTAAATCCCAATTCATCAAAGATTTAAGTTTAATGTTACTATACTTTCTAAGGTGGAAAGAAGGAATAAAAGTAGGTTAAATCTTCGATCTTTCACCATGAGTCCTTGAACAAGTCATTTCACTTCTAGAGATCTCAGTCTATTCATGCATAAAATGAAGGAACTATAACAACTGTTTTTTAAAGTCCTTACATCTTGAACGTTCTTTTATATTTTAAATTCAAGTTGGTATTGTCAATATTAAAAATATCTAAAGAAGAGTTGCATACTAAGAGTTAAGATGGTGGAGTAAAAGAAGCTTGGCTTGCCCAAATCTTCCACACACACACACACACACATACAGAAAAAGACAAGAAGTTGATTTAAAAAAAAAAAAACAGGAAGGACATATCTCATTGGGGTGAGAAGAGAGAGTAGCCCAGAGAGTGTAGCATCCAAGAGAACCTGCAGAACAAAGTCTAGCCCAATGAGCTGCTACATGGCAATGAAGTAGCAGAGTGAGGGACCAGCCCAACTAAGCCACTCAGCCTGGGACAGCAATGTAGTGGTGCAGGAAAGGAATCCAGAACAATTCCACATGGCCTGGAGCAATGAAGCAGCAAATCAGAGACCAGCTTGGCCCACAAAACAGCACAAGAACTAGCAGCATGGAGAATGGAATATAAATGGACAAAACAACTACAAATCTCCTGCAAGCCAACAGGGTCACAAACTCAAAGAACACCCTAGGGAACCCAAAGGCAGCCACACCTATCCCAAGTACAAATATGCAAGCTTGGAACAATGCTCTCTCTAATCCAGGAGCAGAGCAGAACCTCAGGAGATAGTTAACTTAACAAAAGGGAAAAAAACAACTAGAAAAATGAGCAAAAGACAAAGAAAAACATCTGACTTTAAAGAATAACTTTAGTGACAAAGAAGGCCAAAATATGAACTCAGAAGAGGAAAACAATGTGAAAAAGAAACATGTGAAGTCTCAAAAGAAAGTTTGAAAAGATGTCATGTCCCAAAAGAACCCCTGGAAGAACTGAAAAGAAGTTTAAAAACTAAATAATAAGAAAATTGAAAGAGTCATGGCTTGGGGGAAAATTTGCTGAGGTAACCAACTTCCTAAAAAATAGAATAGGTCAAATGGAAATGAAGGCACAAAATTCACTAAAGATAACAAATTTTTAAACACTAGAATAGGCCAAATGGAAATGGAGGCAAAAAAACACTGAAGAAAACAATTCTTTAAAGAGTAGAATTACCTACATGGGGAAAATATGCACAAATGCTCAAAGAAGACAATAACTTCCTAAAAATTAGAATTGGGCAAATGGAATCTAATGAATCCATAATGCATGAGGAAACAATAAGACAAAATTAAAGAATGAAAAAATAGAAGAAAATCTGAAATACTCACTGGACAAACAACTGACCTGGAAAAAGATCCATGAGATGTAATCTAAGAATTTTGGAAAGCCATGAATAAAAAAAGAGCTTGGATGCCATATTGCAAAAAATCACCAGGGAAAACTGCCCTGATATCATAAAAAAAGAGGGGGAAATAGACATAGAAATAATACACTGATCACAGAAAGGGACCCCAAAATAAAATACCGCAGAACAATTATACCCAATACTAGAACTCAGAGAATTCTAAAACTATGCATATCCTTCATCAATAGCATTACCAGATCTATAATCAAAGAGATCAATAAGAGAGAAAAGGACGTATTTTACAACACTCTTTGTGATAGCAAAAAGTTGGAAATTGAGGGGTTGTTCATCAAAAGGGGAATGGTTTGACAAATTGTGTTATACAATTATGATGGAATACCTTTGTGCTATAAGAAATGACAAGCGGCATGATTTCAAAAAAATCTGGAAAGATTTAAATGAATTGATGTAAAGTGAAGTGAGCAGAACCAGAATATTGGACACAGTGACAATACTCTTTCTTGATGAATAACTGTGAATGTCCTAGTTTTTCTCAGCAATGCAGTGATCCAAGACAATATCAGAGACATGATGAAAAATGCTATCTGCCCTCCAAGACAGAACTGATGGATTCTAAATGCAGTATGACACATGCTTCATAATTTATTTTCTTTCTTTTTTAATTTGATATTTCTTCCATAAAATGACTAATATATAAAAATATTTTATACACGTAAAATCTATATCAGATTGTTTACCATCTCAGAGATGGGGTAGGGTGGGAATGGAAAGAATGAGGGAGGGATAATTAGAAGAGAGAGAATTTGCAATTCAAATTTTTAACTGACCATTAAAATTTGTTTTTACATATAATAGTAAAAGTTTAAAAATAGGAAAAATAGAAAAATAAAATGTTATTTTTTAAAGAATTTAATTAAAGAATGACAATGAGGAGACAACATACCCAAACTTATGGGATTCAACCAAAAATGTCCAAAAAGTCAAGATTTCCATCATGAAATAAGGCTTTTCCCATCTAAAGTAAAGCTATTCATTTACAAAGCATAAAGAATAATTACTAAGTAAAGGAACAATAAGGTATTGTTATTTTAAAATAATGCAAAGTATCTCAACAGCCCAATATTATTTTTCCTGGGGTGTCCATTGAGATGAATGCTTAAGCTGTAAATTATCCAGGTAACTGCTAACTATGTCAATCATTTGAATCTGTCTGACTCAGTTTATTCAACTGTAAAATGAGGATAAAATTGCACCAACATTCCAAGGTTGTTGTGTAAATCAAATGAGATAATATTTGCAAAGTACACAGTGCTTGGCACATAGTAAATATTTTAAAAATACTTGCTACCTTTTCCTTCCTTCCACTTTTGTTGATCCCTCAATCTCGCCCAGCCTGAATGTTCAGGTGCTACTTGTAGACCTACCCTCATTGTCAGTTTGATTTGCTGCTCCCTTTTGGACTTTTGTCCTAAACAACCCATGTGTCAAAGAAAGAACTAAATTCCCAGATACTGAACGATAGTCCAGTAGAACCAAATATGCTGATATAAAGAGTTTGGGGCTCCTTAGGAAGGATGCAGCAATAATCATTTTCAACCACTTCCTGGGTGAGAAATTCATTCAATTTGGCTTTGAACATGCTGTCAGCAAGAAATTTTCTCTTTTTTGGAGATATTAGCTACCATCTTGCATGAAAAGGAAAGGGTACCTCCTTTTTCCTCCTCTCCTCTTTTTTTAAGAATAAATTTTCTTTAGTCATAATAAAATCCATTAAAAAAGATAAATGACAATTTATCTTTTCCTGGGAGAAGTACGGAGAAGAGGATTCATTTTGCATAGTCTCTCACATAGCAACAATACTGATTTCAGTTTTACTTTAGTCCTCTCTAATCAGAGATTCTGGTGTGCATTCCTCAGGCAACAGAGTTGGAACAACAGAAGTGTTGCCTACCTTTTTAGTTCTGCCAGCATGGCAGGACACCTCCAAAATTTTTTAAAGATACATTTAAATGTTTTTGATCTTGTATCCCATTAGTAAAACCAAATTTTACATGAACCAATAAATTTATATGCATGTATATATTTAATTATTCATAAATTGAACTATGTACTACTATACTAACAATTATGTATAATCCACAATTTACATAGAAATGGAAATATTTAAAGATGGAATATATTTGATTCTAGATTCAATAGAGTCAATGGAATTTATGGATTATGGCAATGGGGTCAGATTCAAATAGAAATAGAGACCTTTCCTTATAGGTGCATAGTGACTTAGAAAACTACATATTAACATCTTCAATGTTTTATTGTTTTTTAATTTATTTTGTTAACTATTCCTGCATTCCATTTTAATCTGGTGCAGCATTCAGTAGTGCTTATGTGTTTTATACTACTGGATTAAGGTAGTGACATAGTGACAGCTGTATTTGAGGAAAATGACTTTGTCAGCTGTGTGGGTGCTGGATTGGAGTGAGGAGATACTTAAATTAGGCAGAGTAATTAGGAGGCATTGGCAACAGTTCAGATGAGATGGAATGAGACTAGAATAGTGACTTTGGGATTTGAGAAAAAAGATATGAAAGTTATAAAGTCTGGCAAGGGACAATCAGATAAATAGGATAGCCAGAAGAGAATGGAGTCAGGCTAACTCCACGAGAAGAAAAGATGTTCAGCAGTGCCAAACATTGCAAAGAGGTAAAGAAGGATGAAAAAAAAATTAAATATCATCAGATCTAGCACCTGGAATCAATGGTAACTTTGAGGAGAATAGTTTTTTTCTTAGAATAATTTTTAAAAATATAATATTTTATTTTTCCAAATTAAATGTAATAATTTTTAACATTCATTTTCCAAGATTTTAAGTTCCAAATTCTCTTCTTACCCCCCCCTCTTCCCTGAAACAGAAAACAACTTAATCTAGATGATATATATGTGGTCATGGAAAATACCTCCATATTGGTCATACTGTAGAAAAAAACTAATATGAAACTAACAAAAACACAAGAAAAAATAAAGTAAAAAATAGTATGTTTAATTTGCATTCAGACTCCCATCAATTCTTTCTCTGGAGGTGGATAGCATTTCTTTTCATGAGTCCTTTGGAATTGTCATGGATCACTGATAGCTGAGAATAGCTAAAGTATTCATAATTAATCATTGTACAATATTGCTATTACTGTGTACAATGTTCTGGTTCTGTTCACTTCACTTTCTATCAGTTTATGTAGGTTTTTTCTGAAATCATCCTGCTTTCTTATTTCTTATAAGAAGCTCTTATCTCATTTCTTATAACACAATTGTATTCCATTACAGTTGTATACCATGATTTGTTCTGCCATTCCCCAATTGATGGGCATCCCACCCCCTCAATTTCCAATTCTTTGACAAGAGAATTTTGATCAAATGAAGAGGCAAGAATAAGGAAGAAATTGATAACTTAGGAGACTGAGAGTGATGTGGTTAATGCTTACTGGGTCTTGACCAAAGAATTGGTAGATGACTAAAACTGACTCCATCTAGAGGTAACACGCTATTTATTATAAGAGGATATAGTAACAGAATAGCTAATTTAGGAAGTTAGTAATTATGGTACGGCAAGAAAGTAGGATAAGTAAAGGAGAGAGAGAGAGAGAGACAGAGACAGAGACAGAGACAGAGACAGAGACAGAGGGAGAGAGGAAGAGAGTAGGTAGAAGTTTGCAGAAATGTTATTTTTTCTCTTGATTAGTCACCAAGGAAAGGGTCATTTGCTTAGACAGTTGTTTCCCTGTGTCTCCAGGGAACTGATGTCCCTTTAACTATGATCCATTTTGGTCTGTGTGGCTTTACCCATGGTTCATTTTGTTTACCCACTGCAGGTAGCAAACTACAATGTAAATAGAATGTTAATGCTATGTCAAATACCCTGAGGCAACTTTAAGTTAAGTTTTGCTCTTTTCTGTGCAGACTCTTACGAAAGGCAGTGCGTGTGGAAATTGAGCATTGTTTGAACCTAGTCCAGTATAACTGGGGAACTGAATCCCTGTGTTTGCTGTTCAGAGACCCTCAGCCAAGGACCTAGTTTTTGTCTAAAGATTGATGTGAGGAGTTTTCTCATAATGGTGAATCTAAGCAACTCATATATTTTATATGAAAGGTAACTCATTCCATTCTAAATCTTTTGATTGTGTACAGTTACTTGGCATGGTTTGTGGGGCATTTCAGCCCACATCAAGAGGAAGGTATACTACTCTACCCCCAAAAAAAAAGTTTGGGAGAAGGGTAATTTTGAGGGAAGAGATAATAAAGTCTCAAAAAATTCATATCAATTCATCTTATGTTTTCACTCTCATATCAAAAAATGAAGTATGTGAGAGTTAATTATGGAGGAGGGAATATATATTCAGTGACTGCTGCCTCCAAAGTATAGGACCTCCTTTGTGATGATAGGCAACAGGGTGCAGGGAAATTAGAGGAACAGGGTATAGTAAAAACTTGATTCCACAACTGCTTTGGGGGCTTACTTGTGGTAAATTCTTATCACTGAGGTTCTCGTGTCCTATGCAGCCTCTGAAGGCCAACTACTGGAAAGGAAGACACTGTTGTGTAGAAATATAAACTTTCTCTGTCATTGTCTGATCAACCACTACTTGGATTCAAACCATAGGCCCTTGAACTTATTCCAAGGAGATGGGAAATAATGTCACCAAGTACTCTGGACTTAAGAGTTCCAGAATCTGAATACTGCTCTGCTACTTTTGAAAAAGGCACTTATCTTATATGGGCCTTAAAATTTCTTTATCTATAAATTGAGGAGATTAGATTAGGTGGTCCTTAAAGGGCTTTCTGGTTTTGGTTCTATGATACTGAAGTCTGGCTCTTATCTATTACAGTACTTGAAAGAGAATAATGTATTCACAGGAGTTAGAGCTGGAGAAATTTTGGAGATCATTTATTCCAGTTACCTTATTTTACAAATTTTACAAATGAGAAAACTGAAGCTCAGACCAGCTAGGCAACGTTTCAAAACCCATAGATTTAGATTTTCTTAGATAGAATTAGATTTTCTTCTTCCGTGAGGTATAGAAGCAACTAGGTAGCAGAGTGGATAGAGTTCCAGATCTAGAGTCAGAAAGAACTAAGTTTAATTCCATCCCCAGTCACACTTGTGTATGTCCTGTTTCACAGAAGTGAATACAGCACATAAGTGATGTGCTGTATGGCTGAGCCAGTCATTCAACCTCTGTCTGCTTCAGGTTCTTTATTTGTAAAATGAGAGTGTATTAGGTGTTCAGTGAGAACTAGCACCTCTGGTATAAAGACCTACCAAGCCTTTTTCAGGGCTATTGATCCACCTTTAAATGTCTACCTGTCAACCAACTCTCACCTGTGACTCCAAGAAATGTAGCATGAGCAGCAACCACATTGGTAAAACCATCTGGCAGATGGGTTAAGCCAGGTTGGAGGTAACCTCAAACTGGTCTGTAAGTTAAGGGAATGTCTACCCATAGAATGTGAAGAATCCCTCCTGGCAAAATGGGTGGATGAGAACAATTTTTTCCAGCAGTCATGAAGGTAGCAGAAGCAAGAGCTGGGGGACACTTAGGGGACATCCTGGGCCATTGTCAGTCATCCTGACTTTTGTCTTTCCCCTAGACTTCAATGATTGGAAGAGAAAGAATGAAGCTAATGACTTTTTGCAACCCTGCCTCACTTTAATCCAATTCACACAAAAGTCAAGACATAACACTGTAATGCCATTGTTCCTCTTCAAAATGAAATACATGAACTATTTGAAAAATGAGGATAACAATAGCATCATCCTCTCATGGTTATTATGAAAACCAAATAAGATAATATTTGGAAAGCCCTTGGCAAACCAAAATACCATATATAAGTATCAACTATAAGATGATTTGCTTTCTCGATCTACAAAATAACCACAATATATGCACTAAATGATGTTGAGAAGACTGAGGTGTGAAGAAAACAATAAACTACAATTTTAAAAGTATATTGTACATTGTGAGCTCATTAAAAACTGAAATTCAGCTCTCTTTTGTTCAACCAGAAGTCATACTTTTTAGTGGCTAAAAGCTTAAAACCAATATCTCATCAAGACCAGAGAATGTAATGGTTGCTTAATTGTCCTGGGAGCAATGATGTTATTGCCCTGGGTTCAAGCATATTTGAAGACCACTGGGATCCTCTACAATTCCCTCTTTGCTAAAAAGTATAGTCTTAGCCCAAGTTTTATGTCAGATTTTAGGCTGAAGCATTGTGAAGTAAATAGAAAAAGTTTTACTTTGATTATGCCTGCCCCTTTTCCACCATTCCTTATACCACTAGCTATCCCAATTTCTCTTGCTGTTCATATACAAATGTGTACATATAGTAAACAGATTCCCAGCTTATACCAATGATTAATATTTATACAATGATTTAATATTTTAGATGCAATGGGAATTTTTCTGTAAAACAATTTTTCTGTGTATAGAATGACAATTATAAAACATTCTAGGGTTTATGGATTTATATTGGGACTGTGTTGAATTGTTAAATTGTTCAGTTAAATTGTTAAATGTTCAGTGTGAGTCTATATACTTCAGATATCAGCAAACACTACAAATTAGGGATAAGCAGATGGGAAAGGTATTTATTTAGCATCTCCTAATTGTTGCCTTTGATTCTTATAACAACTCCATGAGGTAGGTACTATTATTACCTCTATTTTACAGTGGAGGAAACTGAGAGAGACAGAGTTGAAATGACTTGTTTAGGATTACACAGCAAGTACATATCTGAGGTTCAATTTGAACCTATGACTTCTTGATTTCAGACCCAGTAGTCAATTCTATGTCTTGGACTAGCTTATTGTTTTATTGATCATTTAGACTGAAGAAAATGAAGGACAAAATAATAATACTGTAGATTAAACTTAAAAGTATGTGGTGTGTGCCTTTTTTTTCTTTTTCAGGGAGCTGATTATTAAACATTTTTCAGTACACTGCTGGTTTGTACCTATGTTAATGCTGGTGGAATCCAGCATATGTCTCTAACCCATTAATAATTAGTAGCAATATTAAAATTTTCAAAGCTCCTCATCTCCATATTTCCTTCCCGTCTCAGAAAAAAAAATCACCTTTTCTCCTTGCTAAGACTAACCAATATATAGACATCCCTTCCACATCACGACTTCCCATTTCACAGTTTCAATATATTGTGGGTCAGCATAAGAAATTAAATGGGAATTTTGGGGGAATTTCATGGAAGCCACGGAGGACATACAATGACCAGTAGACAAACAAAGAAAAAAGTTTAGAAACTCAGGAATGCATCAAATATATAATAATCTTTTAATGACATAAATATACATAATTTCTTTTTAAAGTTAAAATAAATAAAAACTAAAGTTTTCAAAAAGAATACAAATGCCAGCAGACATATGAAAAGGCTAGAAATGTAGAGAAATTTTTAAAAGTTTAGTAACTCAGAAATGTATATAAAAGTACTGTAAACACCACATATAAGAAAAAGAAAAAATTCAGACTTCTTTGATATGAAGAGAGGGCCAAGAAATTTCACAAGGATTTTCCAGGTTGAGGGATATTTGTCACTTATGTCCCTGATCCCATCTTTTCCCATATCATCCAAGAAGTTGCTTCATTGGCCATTCATACATTAATTCAACAAACATTTACTGTGTACAAAGCATTGTCCTAATTTGTGTACAATGTAGAAGACAGTACATATACAAAGTTTCAGCTACAAGTCAGGTGGAAAGTCCCAATGAGATTTTAGGGTGCAATAGCAAATCAGATGGCAATGCATCTTCTTGGTTTTCTTAGCATTGTTTCCATTAATAAAACTATTCCCATTTCTGATTTTGACAGTACAAAGGATTTAGGTGAGGAGAACTTTCTGGTCTTGAGTCACCATGGCTGCTAATGAGTTAGAGGCTGTAGCACCTGTGGAGGCATTTGGCAAGTAGCATCTCCACAAAGGTTGCTTCCCTGAACAGTGGATATAGAGGAAGAGGAGAAGTAAAACTGATGATGGAGAGTATTCCTGGAGCTCTTGGGCTCACCTACTATATAGCAGTAGTAGGTCTGCAGATGGTTTGGGTGGTTATAGGGATAGAATAATGATTACAGCTCTGAATTTGGAGCCAGAAGACTTGAGCTTGAACCCTAGCTCTGCTGTTTACTATATCCTTAGAGCGCTAATCTCTCTGCCTTCTAGTTTCTTCATCTGTAAAGTGAAGATCAAATAGATGATCTTTGAGGTTTTTCTAGCTACCTCCAGAATATCTCTAGACTGTGCACTGTCCTCCTTTCCATGTCTGCATTTAAAATGATCTTTAACTCTCACCTGGATTGTTTCAATCATTTTCCAGCTTTGCCTCTATGCTTTCTATCTTTGTCTATGCATTTTATCTGCAAAAGTTTTATAGTGTAAAATTCAAATCATATAACTCTGCTAAACAACCAGTGAGTTCAATGTCTCCCTATTGTGTTTAGGTTAAGGCCAGAACTCTTCATCCTATCATTCAAAGTTCTATACAGTTGGAATTCAAACTACTTTTCTTTCTTTGTCACACGTTATTGTTGAATCATTTAGTCATGTCTACCTCTTCATGACCCTGTGGACCACAGCATACCAATGCAGTCTCTGGGGTTTTCTTGGCAAAGATACAGGAGTTTGCCATATCCTACCCCAGTGAATTAAAGCAAACAAAACTTAAATGACTTACTGAGGGTCACAAATGCTTGAGGTCAAATTTGAATTCAGGTCTTACTAACTCTAGGTCCAGCAGACTATCCACTGGGCTGTCTAGCTGCCTCTCTGTCACATATTTTTAGTCATTTTTAGTCATTTCCAACTCTTTGTGAAGCCATTTGGGGTTTTCTTGGCAGAGATATTATAATGGTTTGCTATTTCTTTCTCCAACTCATCTTATAGATGAGGAAACTGAGGCAATCTGGGTTAAGTAGCTTGCCCAGGGTCACACAGCTAATAAACATCTTAGGCTCAATTTGAATTCAGGAAGATGAATCTTCTCACTCCAGGCTAACTGCTCTATCCACTGCACCCACCTACTTGCACCTATCACATATTATACTTACCAAATTTAATAATTTAATCATTCTTCAAATTTTTCTCATCCATTCTTTTTCTGGGTCTTTATAGAATCTGCCATACAAGAAATATACTTTCTGCCTATTTAAGTTCTTTCCACCATTCAAGGACTGGCTCACATATATCCTCTAGGAAGCTTTCCCCAAATTCTAAGCCAATAAAGAACCTCTCCCTGCTTTTATTGCTTATGGCATAGAGTTTATACCTCTCCTATCCTATATATCTGCCACATTCAGACATATATATATATATGTAATATATATATATGCACACACATATATATGCAACATATCTACTCTATGTAATTTGCAAATTCCTTGAAGATTGAGAGACTAGATACACCTCTTCTCTGCAATACAAATCCTTATATGTGGTGGGTGCTTAATTAGAGTTTGCTAAATTGAATCTTTTTTTCATACTAGTCATTGAAATGAATGGCAGCTCATGAAAAAGAAAAATGTTCTAAAATATTTATAGCAGCTCTCTTTGTGAAGGCAAAGAACTGGAAATTAAAAGAATGTCCATCAACTGGGGAATGACTAAACAAGTTGTGGCATATGATTGTGATGGAATTCTGCTGTACTATAAGAAATGATGAACAGATTAATTTTTTAAATGGCTGAAATTATGAAGAGGAAAATGAGCAAAATCAAAAGAATAATATATACATACAGCAACAGAAATATTGTTTGAAGGACAACCTTGAATGTTTACCTCTAGAGAAAGAATTGACAAATAGAAACAAGTATAACATAGTTTTATTTACATATTTTTCCAGTTATCATATGTATATTTATCAAATAATGCCTTTTATTGTATGGGACAGAGGGAAGGCGATACATGAGAACTTTAATGTAACAAAAATGAATACATTTTAAATGAAGTTTTTAAAAGAAAGAAAAAAGTTCATTGAAAAATTCTAACTCTAACACTCTTATGTCTATTTGTCTCTAATCAATATTGTGCCTCTCACTAGTGTTTCTGTGTATTGTCATAAATAAAAGTTCATATGTGGTGGCCTGTGGAGGAATATTTGTGCCCAACTTCATTCAAAGAATTTTTATGCCCATCTGCATTCAAATTCAATTCATCAAGCCCTTACTCTATTTGGGTTACTATGTGAGGCAATTCATATCCAAAGGGGGGGAAAAAAAAGAAAATAGTCCCTGGCCTCAAGGACATATATAGTTACTGGAAAAACCTTTTGAAGCCTTTTTTGTAGTCTGTAAGGTTTTTGTACCAATGAGGAGGCAGTTACTATTAGCAGCGTGCCATACATTGCTGCTTATTGAATTAGTTTACCTATTTGTCTTAAAGTTAATTTAATGTTAACTTAAGAGAGAGAAATACTGTCTAAATATTGTCCAGTGGTCCAGGGTGGGAAAAAATGTATAATGGGTCTCAGGCATTGTCAGATGCCTTTAAGGAATAGCAATTATATGCCTTTTTATCTTTATTTTATTTTTGAAAATTTTATTTAATTACCTAATTAAGAATATTTTTCCATGGTTACATGATTGTGCTCTTTCCTTCCCTCTCACTCCCCTCCCATAGCCAAGGCACAATTAATTGCATGCCTTTTGAAATAAAGAACAGAGTCCTCTTTCTCAGTGACATCAAGATCCTGACAAATGTGCTCTGTATCCTGATGCTAGATTCAATATTTATTAAACTCTACTGTGGTGAGAACATAATGAAAAGTTTTGCCAGTCAGCTTAACCTGTAATCTAACACATGTAGATCTTAGTGTTCAGAAGAGAAATTTCAAATTTCCTCTCAGAATTGGTCCATTTCATTTCCTGCCTGCCCCCTTTTCCACCCCCATTTCCTTTATCTCCTATCCCCTGATGTTCCATTTTAGGACTGCTGCAGAAATAACAGTGATGGACTGCCACACATCTGCCCATTAGGCACCTCACAAATAAGATGCTTTTCACTTACTACTAGATTGTAAACAGGACAAAGAACTTCCAACCAAATTTGCCTTAACTCTTTATAGTCAAACTGAGAAGGTTGTTGTTCAGGCATTTTTCCATTATATCCATCTCTTTGTGACCCCTCTTAGGGTTTTCTTAGCAAAGATACTGGAGTGTTTTGTCATTTCCTTCTCCAGCTTATTTTGCAGATGAAGAAAATGAAACCAATAGGATTAAATGACTTGCCCACAGTCACAAAGCTAATAAGTATCTCAGGCCAGATTTGAACTCAGGAAGATGAGTCTTTTCTGACTCCAGGCCAGGCACTCTATCCACTGTACCACCTGTGAGGGGAGTCTCCTTTCTCTAAATCTGTCCTTCACGCAGGTGATAAAATAATCTTCCTAAAGCATTCTACTTATGACACACCACTGCTCAAGAATCTTCAGCGATTCCTCGTTGCCTATAGATAATATATAACTTCTTAGCATAGCATTTAAAGCATTTAATTATCTGGTTTCAGTTCACCTTTCCAAGATAATTGAGCATTACTCCCCTTAACACACTATGCCCCAACCAAATTAGCCTCCTTGTGGCACTCCAAACTTGCTACTACATCTCCTGTTTCCTTGCCTTTACAGTAGCTACCCTTGAAATGTGCTTCTTTCTCAGATCCATTAGACTCCTTGACTACCTTTAAGGTTTAGTTATTTGTAAAAAAGATTTTCTTGATCTCATTTAGTACTCACTGGTTCTTCAAATTATGTTGTTGTTTTTCAGGCATTTTTCAGTCATGTCCAACTCTTCATTGCCCTATTTAGCGTTTTCTTGGCCAAGATACTGTAGTGGTTTGCCATTTCTTTCTTCATCTCATATTACAGATGAGGAACTAAGGCAAATAGGGACTTACTATTAAGTCAAACATAAGTGACTTACCTAAGGTCACAAAGCTAGTAAATATCTGAGGCTGGATTTGAACTCATGAAGATGAATCTTCTTGACTCCAGTCAAGTCAACTGCACTACCTATTTATTTACCTAATTATATATTATATGTACCTGGATGTGTGTGTGTATACATATATATATATATATATGTATGTATATACATACATATTTCTGTTACCACCTAAGTGGAATATAAGTCCCTGTTTTATGGCTTGCCTTTATATCCTCAACTCAGCATAAAACAATACCACAATCCATGGATCAAATACATAAATGATCAGAGTCCAAAGATCAAAACAGAGACCTATGATAAACCAAATTTTGTCTGTCACAGGTATTTGTTTTTGACCTGTAGACTCTGACCACTTACATATTTTGTTTTCTGGGTTATGGCATTGTCTTTGGACTCTATTAGTATAATATACCAGAGCACTCAATTTGAAGTCAAAGGACCTTAGTTTTCAGTTTAGCTCAGAGAAGGGAAGTCATTGTAATCCTCTGAGCTTCCGTTTCCTAGATGGCAGAATGATAGAGCACCACTGACTGGGCTTTGAGTCAAAAAGACCCAAATTCAAATGTAGCCTCCAACACTAACTAGCTATATACCCTGTTTACAGTTTGCTTATCTGTAAAATGCAAATCATTAAAGCACTCCCTCATAGGGCTGCTGTGAAGCTCAAATAAGATCATATTTGTAAACTACTTAGCACCACTCTTGGGGCAATTAGGTGACACAAAGGATAGAATGCCCAAGCTTGAAGTCAGGAAGACTCATTTCCCTGAATTCAAATCTAGCAACATTTACTAACTGTGTGATTCTGGTCAAATTGCTTAACCCTTTTTTGCCTCAGTTTCCTCATCTATAAAATGAGCTAGAGATAGAAATGGGTATCTCTGTCAAGAAAACTCCAAATGAAGTCAAGAAGAGTTGGACACAACTGAAAAAAATGACAAAATAAAGTTGATTCCCTTCTTTTATTTCTTTACTTTGCAGAGGAGGAAACTGAGTCCCAAGGAGATTAAATGAGCCAGTGAGGTACATTGGGAAGAATTCCAGCTTTTGAATCAGATCTTAAATCCTGACTATGCAACTTCTGCCTTTGGGACCTCAAGGAGGTCACTTTACTTTTCCAGGGCTGAACTAGATGATGTCTAAGGTCCCATCTATCTCTAAATCTATGATCCTGTGACATAATTTGCCCAAGGTTGTATTGCATTAGCTAGTTAATGGCAGAGTTGAAATGATAACTCATTTCTCCTTCCTCCCGGCTCATTGCTTTTGCTACTACACCATTCTGTCTTCTTAACTTAGTAACAGAGAGAACAATCGAGCTCTACCCAGAGAGCGCAATTTCCCTTCGAGGATCTTTTATTTTCATGTTTAATGAAATGTTTTTAAAATTAGTCAGTAATGTATGCATATAAGTAAATACCAACATCAGACATGCAAACACAAATCAAGTTCACAAACCGTTGCCTACAATCTGAGTCCTACAGAAACATTAATTAAAGCGTGCTATAAATATGACATTGCTTGGCTGTGGGGAGATCTGGTGAAATTATAAGCCTGTAGACATAGTATTGAACAAACTGTCAGGTTTGGAAAGCATTGTGGGAGTGTTTCTTTTTCTCATACACTGTCTCATTCTCTCTGCCTCTCTCTCTGTATGTCTTCTGTGAGACAGATAATTACTGTGGATTGAAATAACCAAGTCCTTACTCTAGCAATGGGAAAGCTAAAGAGGAGTCTGAATATAGGTGAGTTTAGGTCTCCTTAGAGTAACAGCAACAGAGAAAAACCCTAATGAATATCATGAGTATTGATTTTTTTTTTCTGAATTCAGATTTGGGGGATGAATTTTACCTCTCCTCTCAGGTGAAAAATAAAAGATTACAATGAATGATAGGACTGAGTCAAGCCTTATGCTTATCTTAGAAGCATGATTTATTTATGATCAATACTTATCTCAGAAGAACTCATTCATCTGTAACTTTTCCTTTCGATGGATAATTCTATATCCTATGATTCACATTACTAAAGATGGTCAATGGGTCTAAAAGTTTAGGTCAAGATGTACACTTATGAAAAAGTCAATATAATAATGACCTGAGGATTCTTTTTTAACATTGAATTTTTATTTTTTCTCAATTACATGTAAACAAAAATTTTTAACATTCTTTTTTATTTTAAGTTTCAAATTCTCTCCCTCCCTCTCCTTCCCCACTCCTGACAAGGCAAGCAATTTTATATAGATTAAACATGTGCAGTCATGCAAAACATTTTCATATTAGCCATGGTATAAAAAATGCAGAAAATAAAGGTTAATAAGTAAAGTTTAGAATTGAAGGCATCAAAATAGGCAAGGAGGAGACCAAGTTATCACTCTTTGCGGATGACATGATGGTCTACTTAAAGAATCCTAGACTTTCAACCAAAAAGCTAACTGAAATAATCAACAACTTTAGCAAAGTTGCAGGATACAAAATAAACCCACATAAATCATCAACTTTTCTATATATCTCCAACACAGCTCAGCAGCAAGAACTAGAAAGAGAAATCCCATTCAAAATCACCTTAGACAAAATAAAATACCTAGGAATCTACCTCCCAAGACAAACACAGGAACTATATGAACACAACTACAAAACACTCGCCACACAACTAAAACTAGACTTGAGCAATTGGAAAAATATTAACTGCTCCTGGATAGGACGAGCCAATATAATAAAAATGACCATCCTACCCAAACTTATTTATCTATTTAGTGCCATACCCATTGAACTCCCAAAATACTTCTTCACTCATTTAGAAAAAACCATAACAAAGTTCATTTGGAAGAACAAAAGATCAAGGATATCCAGGGAAATAATGAAAAAAAAACACATATGATGGGGGCCTTGCAGTCCCTGACCTTAAACTATATTACAAAGCAGCAGTCATCAAAACAATTTGGTACTGGCTAAGAAACAGAAAGGAAGATCAGTGGAATAGACTGGGGGAAAGTGACCTCAGCAAGACAGTATACGATAAACCCAAAGATCCCAGCTTTTGGGACAAAAATCCATTATTCGATAAAAACTGCTGGGAAAATTGGAAGACAGTGTGGGAGAGACTAGGAATAGATCAACACCTCACACCCTACACCAAGATAAATTCAAAATGGGTGAGTGACTTAAACATAAAGAAGGAAACCATAAGTAAATTGGGTAAACACAGAATAGTATACATGTCAGACCTTTGGGAGGGGAAAGGCTTTAAAACCAAGCAAGATATAGAAAGAATCACAAAATGTAAAATAAATAATTTTGACTACATCAAACTAAAAAGCTTTTGTACAAACAAAACCAATGTAACTAAAATCAGAAGGGAAACAACAAATTGGGAAAAAATCTTCATAGAAACCTCTGACAAAGGTTTAATTACTCATATTTATAATGAGCTAAATCAATTGTACAAAAAATCAAGCCATTCTCCAATTGATAAATGGGCAAGGGACATGAACAGGCAGTTCTCAGCCAAAGAAATCAAAACTATTAATAAGCACATGAAAAAGTGCTCTACATCTCTTATAATCAGAGAGATGCAAATCAAAAAAACTCTGAGGTATCACCTCACACCTAGCAGATTGGCTAACATAACAGCAAAGGAAAGTAATGAATGCTGGAGGGGATGTGGCAAAGTAGGACATTAATTCATTGCTGGTGGAGTTGTGAACTGATCCAACCATTCTGGAGGGCAATTTGGAACTATGCCCAAAGAGCAACAAAAGAATATCTACCCTTTGACCCAGCCATAGCACTGCTGGGTCTGTACCCCAAAGAGATAATGGACACAAAGACTTGTACAAAAATATTCATAGCTGCGCTCTTTGTGGTGGCCCAAAACTGGAAAACGAGGGGATGCCCATCAATTGGGGAATGGCTGAACAAACTGTGGTATATGTTGGTGATGGAATACTATTGTGCTAAAAGGAATAATAAAGTGGAGGAGTTCCATGGAGACTGGAACAACCTCCAGGAAGTGATGCAGAGCGAGAGGAGCAGAACCAGGAGAACATTGTACACAGAGACTAATACACTGTGGTATAATCGAACGTAATGGACTTCTCCATTAGTGGCGGTGTAATGTCCCTGAACAACTTGCAGGGATCCAGGAGAAAAAAACACCATTCATAAGCAAAGGATAAACTGTGGGAGTGGAAACACCGAGAAAAAGCAACTGCCTGAATACAGAGGTTGAGGGAACATGACAGAGGATAGGCTCTAAATGAACACTCTAATGCAAATACTATCAACAAAGCAATGGGTTCAAATCAAGAAAACATCTAATGCCCAGTGGACTTATGAGTCGGCTATGGGGGGTGGGAGGGAAGAAAAGAAAATGATTTATGTCTTTAACGAATAATGCTTGGAAATGATCAAATAAAATATATTAAAAAAAAATAAGTAAAGTTTAAAAAATAGCCTTCAGTCTGCATTCAGACTCCATAAGTTCTTTCTTTGGAGATAGCATTTTTCATCATAAGTCTTTTAGAATTATCTTGGACCTTTATATTGTTACTATGTACAATATTCTCCTAGTTCTACTCATTTCACTTCGCATCAGTTTATGTAAGACTTCCCAGGATTTTCTGGAAGCATTCTGCTCATCATTTCTTATAGAACAATAGCATTCCATCACAATTATATACCATAACTTGCTTACCTATTCTAATTGATGAGAGTCCTTTTCAATTTTCAATTTTCAATTCTTTGCCACAACAAAAAAGATATCATAAATAATTTTGTACATATATGTCCTTTCCCCCCACTTCTCTTACTTTTATTTTTTAATTACATGTAGAAACAATTTTTAACAATTGCATTTTGACCTTTAGCCATCCAAATATTCTCCCTCTCTCCCTTTATTCCCCCTCCCCAAATGGTAGATAATCTAATACATGTTATTCCAGTGTTGTCATGCAGTATAAATTTCTATACTCCCCATGTTGTGAAAAATACCTATATATTTAAGAAAAAACTTATGAAGGAAATAATGCAATAAATGGTATAGTTTGATCTACATTTATATTCTGACACTTTCCTCTATGATTGTGGATAGCATTTTTCCTCATGAGTCCCTTAGGATTATCTTGGATCATTGCATTGCTAATGATAGTTTAGTCCTTCACAGTTGATCATCATATGGTGTTTCTGTTACTGTGTACAATGTTCTCCTGGTTCTGTTCACTCCATTTTGCATCAGTTCATATAAGTCTTTCTAAGTTTTTCTGAAATCATCCTATTCATGATTTCTTATAGCACAATAGTGTCCCCATTACAACTATATACTACATCTTGTTAAGCCATCCTTTTCCCTTAAAAAAAAATCTCTTTGGAATGAAGACCTAGTAGTCATGTTGACAGGTCAAAGATATGTAAAGTTTTAAAGCCCTTTGGGCACATAAGTAGAGGATTCTTAATGGCAGGAGGTAAGTACACATATGATTCCATAATATTCAAGACTGAGCAGTATGGTATGGCATGGTATTGGTATGGTCAATAAGTTAATCAACAAGTATGTCTTCTACTAGCTGCCCCCCATGCCCAGAATACTTAACCTCTTCATTTCTTGTCCCTTTTGGCTTCCTTCTGGTCCCAGCTAAAACCCCTCCTTTTTCAGGAAGCTTTTCTTGATCTACCAGAGCCTTTAATAAGTTCCAAATTATCTTCCACATAACTTGAATGTACATTATTGTTCCCATGTTCCTTTAGACTGCAGGCTCCTTGAGAGTAGGAATTGGTTTAGGGGTTTGGATTTTTTTTTTGCCTTAAAAAAATCCCCAACACTTCTCACAATGTCTGGCACATAGAAAGTGCTTAATAAATGCAGTGCTTGTTGACTAAGAAAAAAGATAGCAATACTATTTTATTGTTCCTGAGAGGTAGATTCTATGAGGACTTCCATTTTAGAGATGAGGAAATTGATGTAAATAGAGGTTAAGTGTCTTGACTGAGGAAACACAGTTAGTAAATGTTTGAAGCCAGATCTGAACTCAGATATTCCTGATTCCAGGCTCAGTGCTCTATGCACTGCACTACCTAAAGTTGGTAGATTGTAAAGATTAAAATTTAGGGGAGACTGAGGCAGGTAGAAATTAGTTTCTCTCTGAAAGGAGTATTATATTTTTTAGAGGTTTATTAAAGATTAAGGATTAAAGAAAATACAGAATAAGAAACATGTGCATAGGCCAGAGAGGCCTAGACAAGACCTCACCTATATTATGGAAAGAGCGACGTCTGCTCCAAAACGGAAGTCCAAAAAAAAAAAAGAGCCACAAAAGCCTTTGCAATCAGCTTAAATCCCTTCTCAATCTTGGCCCACATGAGAATTCAAAACATTCTGGGGAAGTGGAGCAAGGGCTTCTGGGGATTGAAGTCCAGAGTTCAAGTCTATTTTTACATTCCTCCATTTGATCATTTATTGGGGAGAGAAGTTTTCCCAAAAAGGATCATGAAAACATAATCAACTTAAAGATTACAAGAATTTGAGATTGAGGAAAAGAAAAAAAATAACCAATAATTGCTAGATGCATTGACAAAAAGCCAGTTAGGGGACAGTCCCCTTTGGCATGAAAGTATACATACAAATAAATGTTCAATCAACTACACCCAAAGTTCAATTTTTGTGCAGCTAGCTGGTTTGGAGGCTTCTTCATGGTGGTTTCTCCAACAGTTCAGTTTCTGGATTCAGAGAGGTAGCATCTTCTTTACCTAAAATTCTTCTCAAAAGGAATTCAAACTTTGCAATTTAAAATAATAATTTTTTTTAATATTCCCCCGTTAAGAGGGTGATTGACAAATACAGGATCACTTAGGGATGCATGGCTGAGGTATGAGATATATTAATCAATTGATAAGAGAAATTAACAAAAATATCAGAAAAATCAAAAAGAAAAGAAAAATTTCTGGATGAAAATATAGACTATCAAAGTCTTATGTGTAAAAATTCCAAGTAAAAGAAAAATAAATCATAACAGGCCCTTCAATCAGGGCCCAATCAAAATGATCTGAGCAATGATGCATTTACCCAGTCAATAGCCAGGAACACAGAAAGGTACCACACTATGAAAGACAGAAAAGGGGACCAGATTATATGAGCCAAGGTTTCGGGGATACTCGTCTGTGAGTATTTTCAGAGTGAGTGTGGACACAAAGAAAGCCTAGGTCCTAACAACATGTTAAACACAGTAACCCCAAGTCTCACACTAGGTTCAAGACCTTTGTATTGGCCTAGAAGTGCATCAATCCATCCTGGATTGGGTTTTCTTTGGCCCTGTGCAATGGCTATTTTGTGTATATCTTGTCCTGGAATCAGACAGAGTCATTAAGCAAAGTCCCATAATTTTTTAAATAATTAGTGATATCATTTTTATAGTCACAAGCTTTTTAGGGCATGCATTAGCAAATGTATCTTAAACTTGTAGTACTGAAAAATCAAAAGGTTAAAGAAAATCTTAATGCAGGTGACATGTGCTTCAAATATAAAAAGGAGAGAAAAAATTAAAAAAAAAACAAATAGTATATTGCACATGCAAGAAAAATATAATAATAAAAGAGCTTTAAAAAAATTCAAAAATGTAGCTTATAATCATTGACACTCTGTGTCAGCTAAGAAAATATAGCATACAAGGCTTGCTCACCAAAAATGAAATCCATTTCCTCTTCATGTCTGGCCATGCTCTACTGTGAGTATGACAAATGAATTGAACAGTAGTACAAATATGTAGATATCAATATCCCCAAACTTCTCAATAGCCCAATTAATTACAATAGCAAACAAACACACTTTCATATTTCACATAAGTTGCTGTATGGCATTTTAAAAAACCTATGAATCGATGGATATTTGTCACAAGTTTTTACAATCATAGCAAATCTTTCAACCTTGGTATTTAAACATATTTTTAAACAAAGTAAAACTCATCTTGGTTTAGAACATAATCAAGAAATCTATATATCATTCTGGTGCAAGTAAAATAGTGAGCTGAAGAGTATAAATGAGGGGTGCTCCTTTTTGGAGGCTTTTTTATGGGTACAAATGCCCTGAGATTAACTGCCCCAACTTCCATTCACATATTTAGAAATGTGGAAGGTTGGAGGCTATAAAATGTATTTCACTTCAGCTACTAGAGTGAGCCTTACACCTCATGGTAGGGGCAGGCAAAATAACCAGAGATTGTTAAAAAAAAATTATAAAAATCATATCTAAAAAACCCTTAAAATCATTTGAGATATTTAGCACATTAAATTTTCCAAAGGTTGTTATCCAATTATAACCAGTTCTGAATTCCATCTATCCTCTATGTGACAATTTACAAAGGCAAAATAGAAAAACTGTTTTTTCATATATGGGCTTAATCACTAATATTTTTTCAGCACAGTTATAGGGGAAAAACAACAGAATTTTAAAACTCAGTACAGTAAATGAACAGTATAACAGAATAATATTGAATCCAGTAATATATGAACTTAAAATCACAAAGGAGAACAAAAAAGATATTTTGCTACAGAGGATAGGGAAGAATTTCTTCTGTCAGCTCTTGAAGGATATATATATATATATATATATATATATATATATATATATATATATATTGCTATAGAAAAATTAGCTTCAGGGCATTGGCAAAGGAGAAAACTGAGAATTCTGACAAAAAAGAAGTCTCTCAATGATGCCCATGGAGGAGTGCACCCATCAAATGTACTTGATACCTCATAGTCCTTGGTAACATAGTTTCACAGAAATATTATCCCAGTACTTAATAAATAAATAAAGTCCCATGACTTTACTTGAAAGGAGCCATAAGGTGGAGTGAAAGATGATATAATATATCATGGCTAAGTAAGAAGAGACAATACAGTTTTGTTTTGTCGCATTTTTTTTAGTTTAATAGATGGTTGTTTTATGTTTAATCTATTTAGAAATCACAGTCTGAAAACTTGAGGGTCCTTAGAAATCTTTTATTCCATATCCCTCATTTCAAAGGAAAGGAAACTGAGGCCAGGAGAGATTAAACAACTTTAGTATTCAATAATATTTAACATATAACTACTATGTGCCAGGCACCTTACTGTACACTAGGAATACAAAAGAAAAACAAAGCGGCCTCTGCTCTCAAAGAGCTTACATCCATTAAGAGAAAATGCCATTTATATAGATACAGATAAGTAGGAACAAATAGGTAGAACAGTGGATACAGTGCCAGGCTTGGAATCAGGAAGACCTGAGTTCAATTTCAGTCTTAGACCCTTCCTTGCTGTGTGACCCTGGGCAAGTAACTTAACCCTGTGTGCCTTAATTTTCCAAGTCAATATGCAGCCTGCAGAAATTCTTAGGTGTGGATGGTACAAGGGTAGTGGTATCAAACTCAAATAGAAATAGATCCCTGCACAACTCTGAGGGACTTATGAGAAAGAATGCTATCCACATCTAGAGAAAGAACTGTGGGAGTAGAAACACAGAAGAAAACATATGATTTATCATTTGTTCATACCAGTATGTAAGTTGGAGTTTTGGTTTTAAAAGATCACTCTATTACAAAAATGAATAATATGGAAATAGGTATTGAGTGATAATACATGTATAACCCAGTGGAATTGCTGATCAATTCTGGGAGGCAGGAAGGAAGAGGGGAGGAAAAGAACATGAATCATGCCACCATTGAAAGAAATTTAAAAATAAAATAAAAGTTAAAAAAAGAAATAGGTCTCTATGTTGTCATTTTATTTATTATTCTTTATTTCCCAATTGTATTTTAATCTTACTCATCTTACTCAAGAGTTGTAAAGGCTGCTGTGGCTACAGGTCTTAGGTTTGACATTTCTGTGCTAAAGTGTCACTTTCACTATTCTCCAAATTAAAACAAACTCTATTGGTTTCCCATTGCTTCAGCCTTATAAGTGCCACATTAGTTACTTGGTAGAGTGGGCTTAGAGTTAACACATTTTCTATGAAGCATTCATCCCCTCTAAGGCATTTTTTTTAATCTTTACTTTTGTCTTAGTAACAACTCTAAACCAGAAAGACAAGGACTAGGCAAACAGGGTTAAGTGACCTGCCTAGGATCACACAGCTAGAGAGTATCTGAAGGTAGATTTGAGCCCAAGTCCTCCTGACTCCTGGTCTGGCTCCTTATCTACTGAATCACTTAACTACTCCTCAAACTCACTTCCAAATGTGACATGCTTCATTCATCTTAGGCTGATCCATGCAGTTTGCTAGAGAGAGTTCTCACTGTCTGTTTTGGCAAATGCCAAAATAGACTCCAGATCTCTGACTTCTGGTGACTCATTTTCCTGATGTTTCCAAACTCACAAGATCATAGCCATGCTCAACCCTCATTGACTAAAAACAAAAAAGGACAAAGGCAGAAGCAAAAAGAAAAAAAAAATAGGGGCTCTAACTTTTCTGACTGTGTATCAACCCTAAGAGTGGAGGATTTCCCCCCCTCCAATCCTTGCATCTCTTAATAGAAGGGCAGGTAGATAGGAAAGACAGAGAAGAGAAAAGTCCTGGCTCATGAATGTCATTTGAACATACCCTAGTTCTGGATCCTTAGCTAGGTAAGTCTGTATTCTTAACACAAATTATCTGCTCAGTCCCAGCTACCAAACATCTACACATGAACCAGAAGGGAAGGAGTTCCTTCCATTACCCATCATCATCCTCATCAGATCTGTCTGGAAACAGACTTCCACGTGGAGAATTGCATCCACTCCTAGGGCCCACTCTCAATACTTTTTTATGAGAGAAGGCTGTAAAATGTGGGGGAAATATTCAGAATTAAATGTGAAAGAAAGCATCACTATAAATTAATTTTATAAAACTAATACTTTTCTCTCCATCTCACTAAAAAAATCAATTAACGACAAATTGTACAACTTGTTTTATTTTCTTGCTAGGAGTTAAGAGCTCCAGGAAACCTTCACTTGTCTGAAGGTCATGGGTGCAAGCTGAGAACTTGGTCCAATATTTCCTGTTTATCCAATGTTTGTACATAGTTGTTTGCATGTTATCTCCCCCAGTAGATTGGTTTTTTGTTTTGTTTTGTTTTTTAACCCTTACTTTCTATCTTACAATCAATAGTAACAGTTTCAAGGTAGAAAAGTGAGTGGTAAGGGCTAGGCAATGGAGATTGAGTAATTTGCTCAGGGTGTCACAGTTAGGAAGTGTCTGAGGTCATATTTGAATCCAAGATCTCTGATCCTCAAGTCTTGCTTGCCTTCTAACAACTGAACCACCTAACTGCCCTTTGCCATTTGTGGAGTTCCTTAAGAGCAAGGATTTTCTTTTGCCTTTTTGTATCCTTAGCACAGTGCCTGGCACCTGCTTGAAAAATGCTGATTGACTAACAATTAATTATGTAACTCTTATGAGGAAATTTGCAGTTAGGCAAGCCAGAGAATGCATCTTCTGAATTATCTTTCCTTCAGTCAGGAAAATATGAGAATGGAGAGAAAAAATCTTGACACCTATAAAATTACAGAAAACATCACCTCCATATTGACCTAATAATGAACTGATTTTGGATCATCTCTCCATATTGGGGAAACAGAATCATAAATCTGGAACAAACTCAAGAAATCATCTTGTCAAACCAACTGTCTAATTTTTTAAAACTAAGAAACTGAGGTCTAGTGACACTGACTTTCCAGGAAATGAAACTTCAGCCACATTTTAATGGCCACAAATTAATTTTTTTCCTAGTCTCTCCTGCTTGTGAACAAAACCTCAGATATTTTGATCTTTACTCCTGACAAGGTACACATTTCTTGTAGTCAAGCACTCAGTATGAGTATACCACAAGGGTTACTTAATTCAAAGAGGTAAAACATAGATTCTTGCATTAGAGAATGGAATCATTCCTTTCCTTATTTCACCCCCATCCTTCAAATGATAGTAAGAAACTTTCAAGTAAGTTATCCTCTGTTCTGAGTCAAATGGATCCACTAAACAGCCAGAGTTCTGTGCCTTTTCAATAATTAAAGAAAACAACCGAGTTTTAGAGACTCGGTGCGATTTTTATTATTTATTGAAAAAACTGTTTCCATAGCCCAAGCATTGGCTATGCAGTTTTGCCTGGTTAATATAGCTGATAGCTGATGTTTGTTTGAAAGAGAAAAAAAGATAATAGCTTAAAACAAAGACTTTAAATTACAGTCAACACAAGTGTTTTCTCATTTGCAAGCAAATCATTAAAAACAATTAGCACCTTGGACAGCCAAGAGTCTTGCTTAAACCATTAACTCTCTACTTCGGCCAATCAAATGCAGATCACATGATCCCAAGGATATGGGAAATCCACATTTTGAGGACCAGTTTTCCAAGCCCAAGATTTTTTAACTTCACTTCCACAGAGTTCCACCCTGCTACTTCCTTTGCACAGTGATATTAGCATCTCCATTAGAACTAGAAACTTTTCCCTTTGACAGACTCCTCCCTCAGGGAGCTAATTTGTGCCCAAATTTAACATAATTGGAGATTCAAAGAAAAAAAAGGTTAAATCCAGTCCTAATCTCCTAATCTCTTCTCCTCCTACCCACCCTGACTGAGCCTTCTTCCCTAGTGAGAAGTAAATTGATGGATTGTAGGTAGGGGACTTCCCAAATTTTTTACTTGGAGAATTTTTCATTTATGCCTGGAGTTAAAATGCAGATCCACTTAGAGCTTCTGGTTCTCAGAAGTGACTCGTATTTGAATAAAGAGAGAGAAGAAATTATGTGGAGTGGAAATCCAGGGCTTTCAAATGACTCTTCAGTTGATTAACATCCCACTCATTTTTTTTTTTACTTTGCTGTTAATTGAGTTTATAGTCTTATCTTTATTGGCTGGCTCTACTATTTTTGTTGTTAATTATGCTGATATAAATTTATAGTGGTAGCAATTGCCTTGGGAAATTTTTAGCATTGAGCATTAAAAATAGAAGTAATAAATATTAAACTTCCATATTATTATATTGAAAGTTCAGAAGGTTTTTTTCTCCCTCTATAGATTTGAAAGGTTGTGTGATGGTTTGGTGTGAGACATTTAATTGCATTATCTTTTGCTTGCTAAAATTTTATCTTTATGTCTGTGCTTTACATAATCTCCATTTATTTAATCCATGTGGCTTAGTATTTAAATTTAAAACATACTCACTGATAACTTGTGACCTATTTCTGTAATTAAAATTATGTCTTTCAAACAGTAGAGCCTCCTGGATAGAGTCTTGGAGCTCAGAGTGAAAAATCCTAGTACAGAGTTCAGCACAGAGGGAGCACCTGGTGAAAACTGTTGTTTTGTTCTGTGACCTTAAAGTTTGAGTGGTTAAAGTTTTCCCAGTGGAAAGATAAAAAGAACAAAGGGAATGCTTGGAGAGGTCTTTGGAATCTTTTTTCTTCTCCAAGAGAACATTAGATGCCTTTTTTTCTTGCGTTCCTTTGTTCGGCCAATATTAGTTTGTACTACTTGTTCATTCTGCTACTATTTGCTTTTTGAAGTGATTTGAAGATGTTCTGCTAGGTGGCACAAAGAATAGAGTGCCAGGTCTGAAATCAGGAAGACTCATCTTCTTGAGTTCAAATGTAGCTTCAACTACTTACTAGCTTTGTGACCCTAGGCAACTCACTTAGCCCAATTGGCCTCAGTTTCCTCATCTAGAAAATGATCTGGAAAAGGAAATGACAAATCATTCTAGTATCTGTGCCAAGAAAACCCCAAAATGAATCACAAAGAGTCAGAAATGACTGAACAACAACAAAATAATATAAAGATATGGTGAGGAAGGGCAGCCCCCAGACAAAAATTTCCCTAGTTGAATTCTTATTTCTATTTGTTTTGAGTGATTCTTGCTTTTACAGCCCTGGGTATCAAAATAGGAGGAGGTTAGGTAGGAAGGGGGTTTCTTCTGCAAAGGTTGAACCCTTAAGATGAATAGCTTGACTCCTCCTTTTCCTCTTGTGGCAGAGTCCCAACCTTATGGTGTCCATAATGTTCAGTGAGTTGATCTAAATTATGGCAACCTAAACTCCAATGGCATTAGTTCCCCACAGGTATGTCCCCTTGGGGCTCCAGGGATGGTCTGGAGCTGTCTTCTCCAGGTCCCTGTAGATCATAAAACTTCACCAGTGTGCCTCCTACCATGATTATAGTTAGAATTTTGCAGTTATTCAGTTGGGTCCAACTCTTTGTGACCTTGTTTGGGGTTTTCTTAGTAAAGAAACTGGAATGATTTGTTATTTCCTTCTCCAACTCATTTTACAGACAAGGAAACTGGGGCAAATAGGGTTAAGTGGCTTGCCCAGAGTCTTACAACTAGAAGGGAACTGAGGTCAAGTTTTAATTCAAGTCTTCCTGACTCTAGACCTGGCACTCTGTCCACTGTACCACTTAGCTGCCTCATTTAGTAGGCCAGAATTAAGTTGCTTTAGAAAGAGGTATTTTCTAAGACAGTATATTAAAAAACTACAGGTGCAATGTCCCCATCCCTCAGTACATAAAGAGTCTGGGTAAATGTGGGATCGAGCTTAGAGAGCTCCTAGAGAGGTCCCTTTGCTGGATTCCTAAAGATGTTCCTCTTACATATGGTATAATTCTTTGCCAAATTCTTTGTAGAGCTGAATCTATGTTCACTTTGTTGTTGGCTCCTGATGCAAACACTGATGTCAGTTGTTCCCATGTCACTTCTAAGTTGCTGATTGAAAAGCAAGTGCTCTTTCAGACCTCCAAAGTACAAAGATCCTCCTCTGGTCAAGTGAGGAGGGGACTATGGCAGGAGACCCAGGCTGACATCAAAACTGAAGAGCTCTTCTATCCCCTACCCAAAAGGTCCCACCTCAGAGGTTTTGCTAGAATACTCTCTTAAAAAAACAAACAAACAAACAAACAAACACAACCCTACTTTCCATTTTAGAATCAGCACTAAGTATTGGTTCCAGGGCCAAAGAATAGTAAGGGCTAAGCAATTGGGGTTAAGTGACTTGCCCAGGGTCACACAGCTAGGAAGTATCTGAGGCCATGTATTCTCTTCTGATGTTGACTCACATTATTTTTTCCTTCACCAAAGGTATGAAAAACTCAGGTTCTGAACTTGCATTCTGTTTTATAAATGACTCACACATAGTTTCCTCAGCAGGGCCTAATACTCTTGATGCCAACAAGACTCCAGTTCATACAAAAATTTTTGCCTTTAACCTAAAGACTTTGCCTGATTGGTTGATTAATTAAAATATGTTCTCATCTTGACAAAATATCATTTACTTTATTTATTTGCTTTTCTTTTAAAAATTTATTTGTTTGTTACTTTAAGATACCCAGTTGACTTCCTCCTCTAGGTTCCCACCTTTATTTTTTTGACTTGAAAATTTTTATTTAATTAATTAATTTAGAATAGTTTTCTATCATTTACTTTAAAGGAAGTGAAGTAATTTGATGAATTTATATAACCAAATCCTACCTTTATACAAGTAGACAACTATTTATCCACTGTGGAAATGGATTGACTCCTCAGGGCACAGAATTGCATGGGTCCAGATCTGTCTGACTCTTTTTTACCTCATGGATCATAATACACCAGGTCTTTCTATCCTCCACTCTTTCTCAAAGTTTGTCTAAATTAGTATCTATTGTTTCCATGACACTATCTATTCATCTCAGCCCTTCTCCTTTTCCCTCACTCTTTTGCAACAAGATCTTTTTTTGCCCACGCTTACACAGCTACTAAGTGTCTGAGGTAGATTTGAACTCATGAAGATGAATCTTCCTGATCCCAAGCCCAGACTCTATCCATTGTACCACCTAGCTCCCCAGAATGCAAAGTTGCCTGTAAAGGAAATGAATTATAACCACACATTCTCAGGTTACCCAACTGGATTGGCATAACTTTGCAACATTAATTTCTTGTGTATGCTTCTAACTGTTACTCCTCAAGTCATAACTTTCTCCTCTTGCTCCAACCCTTAGGAACTCCAGTTTTAGTTTATCCTGTTTCTACCTCTATCCTCACCCCTAGGTTTAGTTTGAATTCATGCTTTCTAGATCCATAAAGAAGCAAGAACATTTTCTCTCTGGGCCCCATGTCCACAGGCTCTAAAGATATTCAGCCTTTGGTAAAAATTATTTTCCTCATTAACAAATTAACTTCCAACTTGTAATATATGTCCCAGGATCTGGCAATGGAAACTCTTAAGATTACTTCTTATAATTATTCTTCAGTAGTCTCATAATTCTAGAATATAAATGATCATAGAAGCATGGGATTATAGAAATAGATCTAGACAAGAACTTAGAAGTCATTGAATCCCCCCCCCCCCTTATTTTTCATATGAGGAAGCTGAAGTCTATTGATCAGGAAAACCTATGAAGTGAAATGACTTACCTAAAGTCACATATGTAGAAGTTGCTTTGATCTGAGTTTCCTATCTCTACCAGCACTTTAAAATCTACTAATAACCAGGGGGCATCAGAGGAGCTAGGTGGCTCAGTGGCCAGAGAGCCAGGCCAGGGGACAGGAGGTCCTGGGTTCAAATGTGGCCTTAGACACTTCCTACTTGTGTGACCCAGGGCAAGTCACTTAACCCCAATTGACTAGCCCTTACTGTTCTTCTGCCTTAGAACTAATACTTAGTGTCAATTTTTAGAGAGAAAATATAGGTTTAAAAAGAAAAGAAACAAGGGGCAGCTAGGTGGCACAGTGGATAGAACTAGGCTGGGCATAGAGTCAGGAAGACTCACCTTCCTTACTAGATATTTGGCTCTGGGCAAATCATTTAACCATGTTTGCTTCCTTTTCCTCATCTATAAAAATGAGTTGGAGAAGGAAATGGCAAACCACTTCACTCTCTTTGCCAAGAAAATCCCAAATGGGGCCATAAAGAGTCAGACACGACTGAAAAATGACTGAGAAACAACAACATTAAGAACTGGATGTATACGAGGCATTTTGGAGGATTTAGTGATTAAAGACACATCCTGCCTTCAAAGAGTTTTTGATAGAGGGAGATAAAATGCAAGCACAAATAATTAAAACACAAAGTGCCGACTCTCTTTGATTATTTCTAATTTATCCTGTATAGCTTGTTTATATATAATGATTTATATGTTGTAACCTCCATTAAATTGTGAATTCCTCAAGAATATGGACTATTTCTTACCTTTCTTTATACCTCCAGTGTTCAGCATAGTGACTAGAAATAGTTGACACTTAATAAATGTCTATTGGTATAAACTGAATGATGCAGTGGAAAGATCATTGTATTCGGGCTCAAAGAATTTGATTTTTTGCTCAGTTTTTAATACCTTTGCGAATCTGGGCAAATCACAGCTTCCTTGGTCTCAGTTTTTTCATCTAGAAGACTGTTGTTGTTGTACATTTATTTCATCATATCCTACTCTTTAAAACCACATTTGATGTTTTCCTGGCAAAGATACTAGAGTGCTTTGCCATTTGCTTCTCTAGCTTATTTTATAGAAGAGGAAACTAAGGCAAATTCGGTTAAGTGACTTGTTCAGGGCTACAGAGCTAATAAGTAGCTAAGACCAGACTTGAACTCAGGAATAATAGTTTTCCTGACTCCTAACAACACTCTATCCCAGTGATGGCAAACCTATGGCAGAGGTACAAAAGACAGCACCCAGAGTGCTCTCTGTGGGCACTCAGCTACCTGTACCCCCCTACCCAGAGTTCATTACTAGAAAGGCAGAGGGATTAGGGCAGAGCTGCTTCCCTATCCTTTTCCACCATGATTTTTCACATCCCCCACCCCTCTGCCCAGTAGCCCAATGGGAATGCACAGGAGAGAAGGTAGGCAGCTCACAGGCAGCAGAGCTGGAGGGGAGCAGAGCTCTTGGGCCACTCCCTTTCCCCTCTCTACACTCACTGAGGACATTTCTCACATCACCAGCACCATCCCGCCCCACCGCCAGCAGCCCAATGGGAGTGCTTTTTCCATCTCCTGTGTGGGGGAAGTGGGGGCCAGGGTGTGCCCAGATTTGGTAGGGGGAGGGTACATCACCCAGTCTCTGGGGGGTGTGAGGGTAGGGGCTAGCACTTCATCTCTAAAAGGTTCACAATTACTGCTCTATCCACTGCACCACCTAGTTAATGGTATATATGAGTAGAGTTTTGGATTAGATGATCTCCAAATTCCCTTCCATTTTATAACTCTCACCTTATGATCCTAAGTATCTAAAAGGGGTACAAACCAAAGTACTATGAAACAGGGCTGTGCTGGAGCCAACTCCTAGACTCCAAACTTAAAGTGACAGGGAAAATGTTAATAAATGCAAATTAAATTCAAAAGTGTGTTTTGATTACATTTTCCCCCCTGAGAGCCAGTCGTTAGACATTTACCAGAACACCACTGGATGGGAATTTAGAAAAGGAAAGAAAATGACAAATGCTACAAATCAGGAATTGATTTATTTTTGGTAAATTATCTAAACTTAAAGTAATGGAAAAATATGAATAATAGAGGTTAAACGTTAAAATATGTCCTGCCTATGTTTTTTTTCAGAGAGCTAATTGTTAATCATTTATCAGCATACCACTCTGGAAATTTAGAGAAAGAAAAATCACATCAGATGCGGGACTGAATGAGAAGGTTAGAAAAGGCTTTATGGAGAAGGTGGCATTAAATTCTACTTTGAAAGACAAATAGGATTTAAACTTTTTTTATTTTTAAAATGTTTTTTCCATATTTCATTTTCTTTCCCTCCCTTTTCCCCTCCCAGATCCAATAAGCATTTTCACTGCATTATACAAATGCTATCACTTATACTAAATAGGATTTTTTTTAAAAAAACCTTTGCCTTCCTTCTTAGAATTAATACTAAGTATTGGTTCCAAGGAAGTTGGGGTCAAGTGACTTACCCAAGGTCACACAGCTAGGAAATATCTGTGGCCAAACTTAAACCAGGACCTCCCATCTCCATGCCTGGTTCTTTATCCACCTAAATGTCCTGACAAATAGATTTTTTTAGGCAGAGATGAGGAAGAAGGATATTTTAGAGATACATTCAGAAACAGACATGGCAATCATGTCCATGACTTATTCATAGTTCAACTGATTGAAACATAGAATATGTAAAAGAGAATAATTTGAAATAATACCCTAAGGGAGACTGAGGCTGAGACATAAATGTTTGTTGAATGACTATTACAAAGAGTCTTTAAAAAGTCTGTCTTAAGTTTGTTTGTTTGTTTAATAAAAGTTTTGGTGATATAGCAAAAATAATATTGGATCTGGAATTAAATGAAGTGGCTTCAAATCCTAATATTATAACCTGAGTCAGATCACTTAATATCCCTTGACTCTAGTTTCTGCAAATAAGTCTGTCAAATGCTGGAGCTAAGATTAAATAGTTTTTCTGAGGTTCCTTCTCACTCTACCAGAGAGCAGTACTTACCTGACTGCCATTGATCCAATCATGTGAATTATTCAAAGTTTCTGAGTAGTGGAATATGATGAAACTGTGGCCAATAAAGAATTATATGGTCGGTATATATATGACATATTAGTTAAGTTAATGTTAATTAACTTAAAAAAGTTAATTAGTTAAGTTAAGGGATTGGTTACGAAGCTAAAAAAAAATAGTCTAGGTGAACTTTAAAGAGTATGCCTTCCAGTGAGGACAGTTGGAAATGAATGGAAGTGATGAAAATAAAATTGATTGGATTTTAAAGCTGTTCAGATGTCCTTGGAGAATCAGAGATGCCCCAAAGGATTTGAGCTTGAAGGACTTGGGAAATGATATCTCCATTAATAAGAATGGACACAACTAGAAGAAAGAATAGGACTTGGAGCATGGTGGGGAACTTGTTCAGTCAGTTTAGTCAGATCCAAATCTTTGGGACCCCCATGGACCATACTATCCATGGGATCATGTTGGCATTGATACTGGATTGGTTTGCCATTTCCTTTTCCAGTGGATCAAGGCAAACAGAGATTAAGTGGTTTACCCAGGGTCACACAGCTAGTATATGTCTAAGGCCAATTTGAACTCAGGTCTTTCTGACTCCAGGCTCAGTGCTCTATCCACTAAGCCACCCAACTGTCTCTTAGAGGGACTGGGTTGGGCTATAATAAATCTGGAGCCTTATAATCTTTTTCTCTCCTTTATGATTCTAAAGGACATTGTCAAATTTCCCCCATTATTTCTTTTCAGCCTTGTGCTTAGGTTCTTCTCTACCTTGATTTTCTAAGCCTTCAGTAATGAATAGCCCCAAAATTTTCTCTCAGACTCATTGCTTTTCTTAAATGACTTTGTTGTTTTATGAAATAGCTTTATCTACGTCCAGTTATAATACAGTTCTTCCAATTCTCTAATCCAAACTTTGGGAGAGGTTTTTTAGCTTGCTTGCTTGTTTTTGTTTGTTTGTTTTTGCTCTGGATGTGATACTGATTATCAAGCTCCTTAACTTAATTGTTATAATACTCTGACTTAATTCTTAATAAGGACAATAGTCTGTTTTACTTTTTTTGATGTTTAGAATTTTGCAAAACTATTACTTTTCCTTCTTGCAAGAAGCCATTGAATAGCTGATGAAGTTTAATTTCTGAAAGCCCCTGGAGGAATGAAATAAAAATTTTGCGTTTTGTTGATAATACAACTAGTGACATAGTAGATAAAGTGCTAAACCTGGAATCAGAAAGTCTTGAATTCAAATCCACCCTCACACAGTTACTAGCTGTGTGAGCCAGGGCAAGTAACTAGACTTTTGCTTGTCTTATTTTCATCAATTATAAAATGGTACAATAATAGCATTTTCCTTGTTACAAAGATTAAATGAAATAATATTTGTAAACGTGCTTACAGAGGTGCTCTAGAAATGCTTAGTTCTTCCCTAGTATAAAGTCCTGAACCAATGATTCTTTATGTTATGTAAAATGATCTAAGATCCTGAGAATATAGGCCAATGGAGGACTAGATTTGAAGAATCTCATCACCATGATAAATGAAAGGTGATTTAGTTTTAGCTATGATAATTCTCTAAGAACATTTACTGAGTTACATAGGGGTTACAAATGCACAAAGTTTGAAAGTTGAAAGGGACCTCAGCAGCCCTACAATCCAACCCACAAGTAGGAATCTACACTGTAATGCCCTTCAAATGGTTATCTAGCCTTTACTTGGCAGCCTTTCTTAAGAGCTGGAAGCCACCACCTTCTCAAGGCAGCCCATTCTACTTTGGAAGAACTCTAATAGTCAGGAAATATTTCCCAATATCAAGCCTAAATTGGCTTCTTTGCACCTTCTGTCCATTGGTCCTGAGACCTAGTAAAACACATCTAATCCCTCCACTACCTGACAGCTCGTCAAACATATGGAAATAGCTTTCATACATAACCCAATTTAGTTTTCTCTTCTCAGGATAAGCATCCCTAGTTCCTTCAACCAGTCTTCATAGGACAAGGACTAAAAGTCCTTTGCCACCTTTGTTGCCTTCCTTTTGACTCATTCCAGATTATCAGTGCTCTTCTTAAAGTGAATAAAATGTTCCAGAGGAGATCTGACAAGGGGAGAGTACAGTAGGATTATCTCTATTCTGTTCTACATCTAGAGAGGGAATCCCCATTCTGAAGAAATTATAGTCCAACCCAATCTAGCCCAACTAAGTACTTAATTATTTTTTAAACCTTTACCTTCTGTTTTAGAATTGCTAAGTATCAAATATCAGTTCAAAGACAGAAGAAATGCAAGGGCTAGGCAATCAGGGTTAAGTGACTTGCCATGGGTCACACAGCTAAGAAATATCTCAGATTTGAACCCAGGATCTCCTATCTCTGGGCCTATATCTCTATCTACTGAGCCACCAATCTCTCTCCCTCCCTTTCTCCCTCCATCTCTCCATCTCTGTCTCCCTTCCCCCTTTGTTTGCCTATTATATCCCCACATCTCCTTTAAGGAAGGTTTATTGGTCTTTTTGTTTTGGTGACCACATAAAGATATAATATGAATATAAAAAGATATAACATAGGGGCAGCAAGGTGTCTCAGTGGATAGAGAGCCAACCCTGGGGATAGAAGGTCCTGGGTTCAAATTTGACCTCAGAATCTTTCTAGGTCTGTGACTCTGGCCAAGTCACTTAAACCCAGTTGTCCAGCCCTACCATTCTTCTGCCTTGGAACTAATACTTAGTTTTTATTCTAAGACAAAGGTTAAGGATTTAAACAAACAAAAAGAATAATTAAGGTTGTGGAAATCCAGCAAACTCTTTCCCACTTGCAACAAAAAAGAAATTTCTAAACTAGGATTTTCTAACATCAAAGATATATAAAATGTGCCTTTTAAATTACTCATTTGAAGATTTAGCAACTTGAGGAAGTAAGTCCACCACAAAGCAACTTCATAATATATAGGTTGATTTTGCTAACCTATGTACCTGATTTTTAATTATAAATGTACTTTCAATGATTGATGTTTCCATGATAAATTATGTCAAGAGTAATAATAGTATTCCATACCTTATGATTGAGCGGGAAATGCTGAAAAGGAGTTACATGGGGGTTTAAATTATAAAGAGATAGAGGAAATGATCACAAGGGGAAAAACTTAAATTCTGGAACCAGATCTAAACACAATTTCCTGGAGTTTGGCAGTTGCTTTTATAGAGATGATATTGAGCAAGCAAAGTAATCTCATGTTTGAGGTTTTCAGAGATTATGGTAGGAACCTCTGAATTTGGAATTGCAAAAGCGTCCTTTGTTTCACATTCGAAATAATTGAGAGGTATGAATTCTTCTTTAATGGAGGAGAAAGGAAAAAGGCTTTAAACCTTAGGCCTGGAAAATCTAATTCATCCCTGTTTGTTAGACATTATCCAAGAAGCTTATTTGTTCAAAACAGATATCTTTTTTTTAAGATTTGAAAAAAATTTATTTAATTAATTGATTTAGGATATTTTTCCATGGTTACATGATTCATGTTCTTTCCCTTCCTCCTCCCACCCCCTCCTGTAGCCAATGAGTAATTCCATTGGGTTTTACATGTGTCATTGATCAAGATATATTTCCATATTATTATTTGCACTAGAGTGATCATTTAGAGTCTACACCCCCAATCATATCCCCATAGACCCATTCAACATAGATATCATGCAAGTGAATTGACATCCTAGGAAGCTCTCAATTTCTGTTCTGCTTTGATTTGAACATCTCATTGCAGCTTTGTTGATAATAGTGTGAAAAAATAGGAAAGCATGATGTAAGAAATAATGGGTTAAAGTCTTCAGAATTAATTTTTGTTGTTGTTGAGTCATTTCAGTTATTCCTGACTCTTCATGACCCCATTTGAGGTTTTCTTGACAAAGATACTGGAGTGGCTACTATTTCTTTCTACAAGTTTTTTTTTTTGTATCAAACATTTTATTTGAAAATTCACAATCAATATGTAGCTGACATGAAAACTTCTTAATCTAAAAAAATTATCATTAGAGGAATGGTCTGAGAAGTGGATGAGTTTGGGCAAATCTTTGGCCATTATGGGCTTTAGTCGACACATCTGTAAAATGATGAAAAACATTAAGTTAGATAGTCTACAAGGATTTTTCCATTTCTTACATTTGCATGATTCTAATAAAGATATCCTTGTAATAAATCTTACATGAAAACATTTGTCAGATATGAAATTGTACTTATTGCATTTGTACATCAGGAAGAAATATACATTCATGGAGCTATGATTTCTTTCAAAGGAACATAATTTTTAAAAAAAATTATTTAGTCAATTTAGAACATTATTCCTTGGTTACAAAAATCATATTCTTTCCTTCCCCTCCCCCATCCCTTCCTGTAGTCAACACACAATTCCACTGTTTTACATGTGTCCTTGATCAAAACCTATGTTTGTTGTTAATGTTTGCACTAGGATGATCATTTCGAGTCTACATCCCCAACCATGTCCCCCTGACCCATGTGATCAAGCAGTTGTTTTTCTTCAGTGTTTTACTCCCACGGTTTTTCCTCTGAATGTGGATAGTGGTTTTTCTCGTAGATTCCTCCAAGTTGTTCAAGATCACTGCATTGTCACTAATGAGAAGTCCATTACATTTGATTGTACCACAGTGTGTCAGTCTCTGTGTACAATGTTCTCCTGGTTCTGCCCCTCTCACTCCGCATCACTTCCTGGAGGTTGTTCCATTCTCCATGGAATTCCTCCACTTTATTATTCCTTTTAGCAAAATAGTATTCCATCACCAACAGATACCATAATTTGTTCAGTCATTGCCCAATTGAAGGGCATCCCCTCATTTTCAATTTTTTTGCCACCACAAAGAGCGCAGCTATGAATATTCTGCACTCTTCAGCCTGCTGGGGTTTTAGGTGTAGCTGCTCTCAGAGGTAGGTCTTTGGTCATCTTAGTCAGCTCCCAAGGACCTAGAGGTGCCCCTCCCTCACTCACTGATTCTGGCATGTGCTGGCTCTGACTCTGGCTCCCGTAGGAGAGGTGGGGGAGGGTAGATCAGTTCGTGTTTTGGTGGAAGTTTTTTTTACCCCCTTATAGTGTGGAAATGCCCAAATCCCACATACCTTCAATGCTGCACCCTACTGTAGAGTCCCTTCGTTCATATGAATTTGGTTTTTTTGGCCTTTTGAGGTAATGTATATTGATAGGTGCTGAGGAGAGGAAGAGTCCTGAGTCTTGAATGCTACCATGTTTACTGGGAAGTTCCTCCAAGTTATTTTTATAGATGAAGAAACTGAGGCAAACATGGTTAAGTGACTTGCTCAAGGTCACATAGCTAGTCAGTGTCTAAAGCCAAATTTGAACTCATGAAGATAAATTTCCCTGATTCCAAGTCCAGTGCTCTTTAGTCCAGAGCTACATAACCCTCAGAGTCAATGTCATTATACATAACACAGTAGTTCATTTTGGATTTCTTTTGCACAAAATTTCCATGCAATTTGATCATTTTCAATTTATTCTGAGAAACTTTTAAATCCTGAGAAACCTTTGAATGGATGGATGAAAAAGTATTTATTAATCACTTTCTCTGAACCAGCCATGGCATCAAGCACAGAATATATATGACTAGAATCTTTACTCTCAAAGATTTCATGCTATAGTTGGGGAAGAGAATACATATACCTAAAAGATTTCAGCTGTAGGACAGATGGAGATAGATGGGGAACCATGGAGGATCATCAGGATCTGTAAGGGTACGCTAGCAGGTCAGATCATCCTGTCCAGGAATCTGGAGAACATAACAGCAGTATAGATGATAAGGTCTGGAGGATTAGAGGATACAGAAGTCAGACAGATGATAAGTCCTCCATCTCACCAGAAACCATACAGTCAGTAATTCCTAGTTCATTCAAGTAGTGTCAGAAGCCATATTGCTCTTCTTGCTTGACAGTCCCTTGTGGTCTGGATACCCCAAGATGGATGGAGATACAAAGGGAAAGCAGAGAAAAAGATTACCCCCCTCACCCCATCTCCTAACCCCTCCTTGGATTTTGCACCACCCAGCAGCCCCAGATGAGCACTCCTTTCCCTTCTGTTGATTTTTAATAGGTAGGAGGGAGCTTTCATTTCAGTCAACGATTCCCTCCTCCTCCCCTCTTGGTTTAGACTTGACATGAAGGCTCAGTACATCAATTGTACTTCATTTTAATGAACAGCTATGCATTTTCTTTGTGGGCTTTTAAGCATTTATTGAACTCTCCAGGAAATAGTCTTCTCTCTCCACCTTCATAATCCCTTGTACCTAGTAACACTTTAATTGGAGCTTCTTGTCCCATAACAAATAGAACTCTGCAAGATCTTAGAGTGATGAGGGGGAGGTGGTGAGAACATAATTCACTCTTTTAAAGAAATAACCCAAACTGGCCACAAAAGGGGTAAGAAGAACGTTGCTATCTGAAGGCTTGTCAGAACTTGCTTTATTTTGAATTTTGTTCTTCAGTATTCTGGTTGGACCAAATCAGTGACAAATATATGCCAGAGGATATATTTATCAATTTAGAAAAGTTCCTGAAGTCTAACCCAAGAGTAGGAACTCAGCAGCTCAGCCTATGGAGACTGATGTGAGAGACTAATGACCACAGGATTCCTATTTAATTGGAACATTGAATTGAGGCCAAGTTAAGTAGGGCCTCAACAATAAATACCATCAAACATTTCTCCCTCTGAGTTTCCTTTCTTAATAGTTGTGAGTTTTATTTGTTTATGATTTTTATCAGGCATCTAGGTGGGTCAAGAGTTAGGAAGACCTGAGTTCCTATCTAACTCAGAAACTTATTAACTGTGTCACCCTGGGTAAGTCACTTAATGCTCTTTGCCTCTGTTTCCTGATCTTGGAAATGACAAATTACTCCAGTACCTTTGCCCAAAAAATTCTAAATGGTTTCGCAAAGTTGGACACAATTGAAACACCCAAATAAATTATGATTTTTAGAGACTTTCTTAATAAATTCTGTGTTCCTAAAAATGAATGACTAGAAAAGATGGTAGTCAGATGGGAAATTCACCATGAAACTGTGCTAAGCCTTTCAACATTTGAGATTAGCTCTAAAGTTGGTTCCAGCAATGATGCCATTATATGCAATATGCAGCAAAATATTGAAGGTGTTTGGACTCAACAGACTCAAATGTTGTTAAAAATCTGTCCTCTCTTCTTTCTATTGCAGGTTGGCCAGATTTTCAACAATGAATAGAAAGTTTGTATGTGAATAATTAAAGTGTCCATTGTAGAGCTGATGCCAAAACAGAAATGCCCAATAACAACTAAACAAATTTCTCAAGTCCTTAAAAAATACCTCTACCTGGTATCCACGTCTTTTACTCTCTCTAATTCATCCCTAGTTCTTACTCCTCCACAGTATGAACCATCAGCTCCAGTGAAGAGCCATCTCCCGAATGCTCTTCATATAGGAGTCATGCTAAGACACATGGCCCAAATAAAACAATTTAGAATAGTACTTCAAAAATAAATTCAAATTTATTCAAAGAGGATGCTAAAGGAAAGCTCCCCCACAGACATGTGTCTTCCCAATCCTTATTCCTATCCTCCCTTCCAAAATAGATGACAGAATTTTTTATCCATTAAAGTAAGCAGTTTTTTTTAATTTAGAATCTTCCTATAACTATACTTGTCAGAATACACATTTAATAATAATGGCATTCATTTAGCACATAAAAAATGAGACAATAATAAGTTTTAGGGGATAATATCTTTCTCTATGCTTAGCCCTGCAAAACAGACTAGTTTGAGGTAAATACAGGGACTTACTCAATCTACACTGATGTAAAAAGTGTTCTAAAATGTTCTAAAATAGAATCACTTACATCAAGAGAGTGAAAATAGAGGGCCCCTCTCATTGCCTCCACACTCATCCTTGTGCTTTCAAGCACAATAAAACACATGCAGAAGAAACGGGGAAAAATAGCTTCTTGGCTAGTTTTAGAAGAGAAGCAATTGAAACTACATAGGTATACAGAGAAGCAATTATTTGGGCATGAGTTTTCCCAGGGAGCTCTGGCTCCAAAATGATTCTTTAATTCTTCTGAACCAGTCAAATGTTTTCCAGCCTCTAAATGCATGTGTTCTTTTAAACTGGGGGCCAGAAATGCCAAAGGAGTTTTTTTGGCTAGATTTCAGAGAATTGGTGAATTTCTTTTTAATATTATGATAACCTTATTTTAATAGAATTATTTTCCTTTGCAATCATTTGTGTTTCATTTTAATTCATTAAAAAAAACATTATTCCTATTAAGAGTCAGTGGGTTACACCAGACTAAAAGAAAAAAAAAAGTTAGGAATCCCTGGTCAAAAGTATGCTGCAGATTCAGTCAACAGAAGATTTCTTGTTTAGTTTTTCTGATGCCAACTGTCTTAGACAGGACGAGGGCCACCTTTAGGGGAAAAGGATCCTGGGATAAATATAGGACCTAGGTGTCCTCTGAATTGATTCATAGACTCAATAGGCTCAATTTTTGTTTACATTTAGGGGAAATCTACTTTCAATATCATATCCTTGAGCAAGTACAGGAGGTCATTTAAATTTATATGTGGCAGTGTGTGTGTGTGTGTGTATAACAATTAGAAAAAGGCTGATTTTATAAGAATATTTTCCATCCCTATATACCCATGCTTATGGGTTCAGAGATTCAAAACTGTCATAAAGAATTTACTAGCCAGAGAGATTTGCTAGAAGAGACAAAGTACCATATTGCTATAATCATGCTAAGCTTCTAGCATGCCTGGGTCCAAAAGTTAGAACATCACCTCTTCTAAGGAATTGTTATTCAGTCAATTCAGTTTTGTCCAATTCTTTGTGGTCCCATTGGGGGTTTTCTTGGCAGAGATACTAGAGTGGTTTTCTACTTCCTTCTTCAGCTCATTTTGCAGATGAGGAAACTGAGGCAAACAGGATTAAGTAACTTGCCCAGGGTCACTCGGCTAGCAGGTATCTGAGGACAGATTTGAACCCATGAAGGCAAGTCTTCCTGACTTCTGGTCTGTCACTCTATCTACTGCTCCACCTAGATGCCCTCTTCTAAGGAATGCTGAAATGGAATTTTCTCAGTTCTGTCTGGTAAGGATTAGGTTAAGGTGAGAAAATTTTGGAGTAGACTATTTATAACTTCACATTATCCGAAGGGCAGGATAGCAAAACCCACAGATAAATAGGAGGGAAGCTTTCCCATTCTAAGGAAAAGAAGCAAAGCAATGGCAGAAGAAGTTGGGATGATCCCACCACTATCTCCACAGAGCAACAACCATCTCAATCTGTCTAGCTACATTCTACAGCTGCTGCTTCTCCTTTAGGACTGCTCAGTACTGAAGCTTGGATTCACTAACATTTCCCTTTATATGATTTTTTGCTGATTCATCAGGAAGAGCCCTTTTATTTGGGTCAGAGTGAGGTCCCAGGTCAATCAAATTCACCGTCCCAAGGGAATCCACCTCATTGCTCTAAAATTGGAACAGGGAACAATTATAATTATGTTTATAGTTGACAGGAGGACCAGCAACTTTATAGTTGTGAATCAGTTCATGACAAATATCTATCTTTTGTGCCCATTTCAGTTCACATCGGGGCAGCCAAATGGCTCAGTGGATAGAGCATCAACCCTCGAGTCAGGAAGACCTGAGTTCAAATCTGAATCAGACACTTGCTAGCTGTGTGACCCTGAGCAAGCCACTTAATCCTCTTTGCCACCATTTCCTCATCTGCAAAATGAGCTGGAGAAGGAAATGACAAACCATGCCAGTATCTTTGCCAAGAAAACCCCAAATGGGGTCATGAAGAATCAGATATGACTGAAATGACTGAAGCACAACAAGCTCATAGAAAGTCTTTCTAAAAGCTCCCAAAAACTTTTTTCACCCATCTTTTAGCATTTCTTCCACAGTTATTTGTCGTACCACATGCTGCTTCTTCATAAACATTTCCAAATCAGAGTTTCAGTGGTTCCAGTTAACAGCCACAAAAAGGAAGTAATCACACTATGGCATTTTACAGAAAACAAATATGTTAGAAGCAATAGGGGCTTGTTGAGGACAATAACGGCCCTTATTAGGATGACAGTTTCTGATGACATGTTGTTTGCTGTTCAGTAGTTTCAGTCATGAAACTCTTTATGGACCCTTTGGGGTTTTCTTGGCAAAGTTCCTGGAGTAGTTTGATATTTCCTTCTATAGCTCATTTTACAAATGAGGAAACTGAGGCAAACACATTTAAGTGACTTGTCCAGGGCCACACAGCTAGCAAGTATCTGATAAAGATTTGAACTCAAGAAAGATGAGTCTTCCTGACTCTGGCACTCCATCTGCTGTGCTACCTACATAGGGAATGAATAATATCAGCCTCTAGAAGGGGAAGAATCTTCTAATATAGGACCTGGGGATAGAAGTTGGAAAGTCTTGACATTTAACAATTGATGGATGGGAGTACCCAATGAGATCTTTCAGTTGTTTGTTGTGGGTTTTTTTTTTAATTTTTCATCTTTTGAATTGAAATGTTTTACTTAATTAATTTAGAATATTTTTTCATGGTTACATGATTCATATTCTTTCCTTCCCTTCATCCCCCATAGCTGACACACAATTCTACTGAGTTTTCCATTGATCAATACCTATTACCATATTATTAATATTTGCACTAGGGTGATTGCTTAGACCAGGGGTCCCCAAATGCAGTCCCCTGAGGCCATTTATCCAGCCCCCACTGCACTTCCAGAAGGGGCACCTCTTTCATTGGTGGTCAGTGAGAGGAGCACTGTATGTGGCGGCGCAAAGTGCAGCATCACTCACGTACAGTACTACTTCTGGTGACATAATCCTTTACGTGGCACCTTGTTCTGAGAGTAACTGAAGGAGAACTAGGCGCCACACAAAGGATTATGTGGCTGCACAATGGAAGATGTCAGCATGGTGAGCGGAGATCTGGGGGAGGGGATTCTGCACTATGTATACTGCTGCCCAGTATAGTGGTGGCAGTGATGGGCCTGTGCAAGGTGTGACAGGTCATCACAGCCAGCGCTAAACAGATTTGTTCATAGTTTGTTTTATAGTCCGGCCCCCCAATGGTCTGAGGGACAGTGAACTGGCCCCATGTGTAAAAAGTTTGGGGACCCCTGAGTCTACGTATTCCCATAAAACTATGTGATCGAGCAGTTGTTTTTCTTCTGTGTTTCTACTCCCACAGTTTTTCCTCTGAATTTGGATAATGTTCTTTCTCATAGATCCCTGCAGATTGTTCAGGGACATTGCATTGCCACTAATGGAGAACTCTATTACATTCAATTGTACCACAGTGTATCAGTCTCTGTGTACCATGTTCTCCTTGTTCTGCTCCTCTCACTCTGCATCACTTCCTGGAGGTTGTTCCAGTCTCCATGGAATTCCTCCACTTTATTATTCCTTTTAGCACAATAGTATTCCATCACCAACATATACCACAGTTTGTTCAGCCATTCCCCAATCAAAGGGCATCCCCTCATTTCCCAATTTTTGGCCACCACAAAGAGCGCAGCTATGAATATTCTTGCACAAGTCTTTTTCCTTATGATCTCTTTGGGGTACAAACCCAGCAGTGCATCTCTCTGATTATAAGAGATTTAGAGCACTTTTTCATGTGCTAATTAATAGTTTTGATTTCTTTAACTGAAAATTGCCTATTCATGTCCCCTGCTCATTTATCAATTGGGGACCAGTGAGATCTTTCAGCAAATTTCCAGATTTCTTCTCCAGAGCCTGAGGAGGAGATTTTAGATGCTAGGACGGCAAGTCTAACACTACAACATCAATGCCTTACTGCAATTGAAAACTTATTATTGCAAAAGGAAAGGTGTTACAGGATCTGTATGAAATTCATGAAATTAATTTCTAATTAACTAGTGACCATGTTCTCATCTTGTGGGAAAAAAAGGAATGTGGCTAATATGCATACCTAACACACAAAGTTATAAAAACCATGAAGCCTTTATGATAAACTGTGTTAATCTGAAACTTTAAAATCCATAACTCAATTTCTAATTATCTTGCTAAGGCTTTCTCCCTCTTTTTCTCCCTCTTTTTCTCTCATAGAAAAAATTTCCACAAATATTTCTGTAGATAGTGTCTGATAGGGCATTTCTGAATTAAGGTCATTTTACTGTCTACTAGATTAACTCTTAAATATCAGGTACGATTTAAATATTCCAACTGTAGGGATAAGGACCTGAGCAGTGATTTTATTGGTATCAGGAGATCCTGGGGTAGGAACTTCTCTACCAAAGCAGCTCAAACTCTTCTCTGATTTATCGTAGTGCAGAAGTCCTTAAACTTATTTTTTTGGTACTATGGACTTTTTTGATATTAGGGTATGCAGTCTTGGACCCCTTCTCAAAAAAAAAGGTTTTAAATATATATATATATATATATTATTTTTTTTTGCCAGTCACATGTAATAATGAATTTCCACACAAGTTTTCCTAAGTTATATCATCAAACTTATCTCCCTCCCTCCCTCCCTTCCCTGTCCTGATGTTGGCAGGTGATTCCATCTGGGCTATACATGTATTATCATGCAAAACACATTTCCATATTGTTTATTTTTTTGAGCAATCTTATAAACTCAAACCCCAAAATATAAGCTTAAATAGGCTAAAATGAAAAATCTTGTGCTTCTATTTGCATTCCGACTCCAACAGTTCTTTCTCCAGGGGTGGAAAGGATTTTTTGTCATAAGTCCCTCAGAATTGTTCTGGATCATTGTGTTGCTGAGAGTAAATGAGTCTTTCACATTGATCATCCCACAATAATGTTTTTAAATGCATAAAATAATACAACATAGGATTACATAGGAAACTAATTGTACAATTGCCAAAATATTTTTTTAAACAAGTTCATAGACTTCAGTTTAAGAAGCCCTCTGCTTGAAGCAGATAGACAGAATAGTGGATAGAGCGCTGAGTTGGTGTCACGATGACCTGGGTTCAAATGTGACCTTTGACACTTCCTACCTGTATGACCCTGGGCAAGTCACTTAACTCCAATTGCCTAACTCTTGCTGCTCCTCTGCCTTAGACTGGATGCTAGAAAACTAAGGGTTTAAAAAAAGTCTCCCTTTTGCTAGAGTTGTCTAGGGGACTAAGAGGTTAAGTGATTTATTCAAGGTCTCACAGCTAGAATATGTCAGAGGTCTAAGACTTAAAGCAGGTCTTGGTCCCAAAGTCAAATCTTTATCTACTATATCATGCTGTATCTATATATGCATTTCAGATCATAATAGTTAAAAATTTGCTCAAGTCATATATGGAGTTATATTTCATTCTCATAGGAATACATTTTAAAGAAATGTGCAAATTTTCAGAGCTAAAAACATATCTTGATCACATTAGGAAAATTTAAGGGCAGAGAAACACATATTGTTGTTCAACAGACTACATTAAATAAGTACTAAAAATGCCTCTCAAATTCTGGGAAAATACCATTAAGACATCAATTTGTATTCATCACATAGGAGGTAATTTCTGCCTCTGTGATAGTCAATAATCACAGATAAAAGTGCCCATAAGACTGGGTACAAATATTTAGCCATTTTGAATTTCTTAGTAAGTCCAGGGAAGTTTTACTCATTTTTTTCTTTTCTCATTATATTTTATAATGAGCAAAATTTGTCATTACATGTAATTTGTTATAAAATCAGGAATATAAAGTTTATTTTTAAAAAGCAATAAATCTTGGAAACAAGGGAGGAAGACTTTAAAAATATTGTTTTCCCTAATGCTATCTACTTACAGAGAAAAAATTGATGAAGTCTGAATGTAGATTGGAGTGTACTTTTTTAAACTTTGTTTTTCTGTGGTTTTTTTTCTTTTTGCAAGGGGTGAGGTGATGGAGGGGTGAAGATCTATTTTCTTTTGTAATATGGAAATATGTTTTGCATGATTTCACATATACAATCTATTGCAAATTGCTTGCCTTCTCAAAGGGAGGAGCCAAGGGAATGAGAGAGAATTTGGAACTCAATTTTTTTAAAGAATGTTTAAAACATTTACATGTAATTGAAAAAATTAAAATTAAAAAAGATTTTCCCTTCTGCATGATTTTGTTATCTCCTCTCTTTATTTCACTGGCATGACTGGAAAGATGACAGTAGAATAAATTACCCAGCAAATTTTTTTACAGAAAATTCTCATTCCTTTCTCTGTTTCATAGCCAAGGTGCTGCTATGATAGAAACAGAAGACATATTTTTACTTGTGGCTGATCCAATTAAGAGGAAAAGAATTCTGCACAGATAAATAAATACAGAATCAAAACTCTTTTGTCAACACTCCACACTTAAACAACAGCTAAACTCCAACATCAAGTCTGGGACTGCTTCCCAATTCCACACCACTTCCCTTTTCCTTTGGAAGACTTTGGTTGGCAACTAAAGAGAACTCTCTCTTTTTTCATTTTTCCCTTTTTTTCTGTTTAACTTCCCCTGGAGGTTTAGAGGGAAAGAGGCTTCTGTGCAATTTGGGGGAGCAGTCAATTTCTCCTTACATCTTTTGGTTGTGATCTTTTGCTTTTATAGTTTTTCTTTCTCTTAAGTGCACTTATAAATCTTGGGAGAATACTCATCCAGATACTCGAGTTCCCCTCAAGGAAGCTGGAACTCACCTAAATAGACCTGCTCCCATCACAACATATGGGGGAAAACAAGGAATAGCTTCTTTAAAGCTTCTGCTATCTTTTCCAGGTCATAGCCATGTTACTGTTCATAGAAGAACTTCTGCCAAAGTAGAAGTCCAAGTTATGACAATTGACTATATATATTTTTTCAATCCTTACTTTCTCTCTTAGAATCAAAACTGTGTATTGGTTTCAAGGCATAAAAGTGATAAGGGCTAGAAAAATAGAAGTTAAGTGACTTGCTCAGGGTCACATAGCTAGGAAATGTCTAGGTCTGATTTGAACCAAGGATCTCCTGGCTCTTCTTATTCTACTTAACTACCAGCTTCCCCTGACAATTGACTTTAAAAGAAAATCAAGAAACATACAAGGAAAGGAGGGAATAGACATTCTTACAGAAACCTATAAAGATTTTCCACACTTTAAAAAGATACACATACACACACACACACACACACACACACACACACACACACGCTGTCTTTGGGGGCAGAAAATACACATAATTCTGACTAATATTGCTATAGTAGTTTAGTGAAGGCAAATGAACAGATTCAGACATATCTTCCTAGTTTATCAGAGGTAATTAAAAATATTTTCTTTCAGGAAAAAAATTTCAAAAATCTTGCTGTCTGAGAATAAAACAAAAAAAACACTCAAATCAGCTGGACTCAAAACAGAATAGAAAGAGATACCAGATACTAGAACTCAAGACTCTTTACTTGCCGGAAGAAAATAAAAATAAAGAGGAGCAATTCAGATTTTAGAAAACTGTGGTATTCATGAACAGTAACCTATTCTAGCCTTCTAAGTAGATTTTTTCACCATTTTAATTTTATTTAGCATTTAAATTAAATATTAAAAACAAATTAGACATGACACAATAAAATTTATATTGAAAATGAGTATTTAGGACAAAATGAAATGGGAATTTGAAATTTATCCAATATATACAAACAAATTTTGTCTTCCCCTTCTATTCTCCCTATTATCCTTAAGCCGTCTTTCATTTTATAGCATAAATTACATTTTTTCCAATTCTCTGCCTCCAACTCCTCCCTCTTCTTCTCTATCCACTGAGAAGACAACAAACACAAGTTCAATTAGAAATATGTAAAAAAAAAATACCACAAGCCATGTTTTTTTAAAAAGCAAGAAAAAAAGATAGAGAACAAAATATGCTTTATCTGTACTATGCGTCCATCAGCTCTCTATTTGAAGGCGAATAGAGTATTTCATTATGAGTCCTTTGGAATTGTAGAGGGTCATTGTGTGTTAATCAAAGTCACAAAGTCTTTCTTAACTATTTTTACAATATTGTCGTTATGATAGATTGTTCTCTTATTTGTGTTCCCTTCATTTGCCTCAGTTCATACAAGTAAGTCTTCCAGGTTTTTCTGAACTCATCCTCTTCAACATTTCTTAAAACATAATAGTATTCTTTCACATTCACATACCTAACTTGTTTGATTGGTGGTCCCTAATTGCTGGACACTCCCTCAGTTCCCAATTCTTTGCCATCACAAAAAAGAGCTGCTATGAACATTTTTGTACATTTAAGTTCATTTCCTCTTTCTTTGATTGACCTACTGTGGTATTTCTGGGTCAAATGGTATGCACTATTTAATACCTTTTGGGGCAGAGTTTCAAATTGCTTTCCCGAACAGATCAATTAGCTTACCACTCCATCTAAAGTGCATTAGTGTACTTACTTTCTTATATCTCCTCCAGCATTTGTCATTTTCCTTTTCTATTATTTTAACCAATCTGATGAGTGTGAAGTGGTGCCTCAGAGTTGTTTTAATTTTCGTTTCTATTGTTATTAGTGATTTAGAGAACTGTTGTATATAGTTTTTGATAGCTTTGATTTCTTCCTCTAAAACTGCCTATTCATATCCTTTGACCACTTACTAATTGGAAAATTGCTCTTATTATTCTTGGTTTCCTATATATTTTGAGAAGTTAGACCTTTATCAGAGAAATGTGTTGCAAGTATATTTTCTAGTTTCCTACCTTTCTTCCAATTTTAGATGTAATGATTTTGTTTATGCAAAATCTTTTTAATTTTATGCAATCAAAATTATCCATTTTATCATCTGTGAATCACTCTTTCTCTTATCCAAGGATCTGACATTTTCCCCCTCCTCCATTAATTTGCTTATGTTACTTTTTATATTTAAATCATGTACCAATTTTGGGGGGTTGGGGGATTGGTATCCAGTGGAATTTGTCTATGCCTACTTTCTGCCAAATGGCTTTCCAGTTTTCCCAAAAGTTTTTGTCAATAGTGAGTTCTTATCCCAGTAATTAGCATCTTTCAGTTTATCAAATACTGTGCTCATTGCTTGTATATATTGTAGATCAATTTTTTTTCTACTAATTAATCCACCCAAATGGGTTTACCCATTATCAAATAGTTTTGATGATTACAGCATTGTAGCATAGTTTGAGATCTGATTTTTACTAGATTCCTTTTCTTCCTATTTTTTTTTTATCTATTCCCTTGGTATTCTTGACCTATTGCTCCTCCAGAAGAGTTTTGTTATTTTTGTAGCTCTGGTCTTATATTCATTTAAAGTGACTGATTCCCATAGCCTAGGGGTCCTTCCAAAGTAGTCTTCTACAAAGGAGAGGTAATCTAGTACTCTAAGGGTTGCCGAACAACCTCAGTTGGTACACTCCTGTGGTTTGCTAGCATTCCCACACAAATAAAGTTTTGGTTTAGTAAATAAAGAGTGAGTTCCTATCAATCCCTCATGCCTATAGGTACTTATCTTAAAATAACAATAGATTTAGAGAAGGCAAAAGAGACCTTAAAACTCATTTAGCTCAATCCCCTTATTTTACAAATGAGAAAAGTGAAGAATAATGAGTAAAATTGACTTGACCCAGGCCATATAACTATTTAAAGGCAGAGCTATGACTTAAATTTAGATCTCCTAGCTCCAATACTATGCCTTTTTTTTTTCACTTAGTTACTAGTCAGGTTTGTCTAGAAAGTAGAATGAGGGAAAATGTTATGGGGGAGACGGAGAGAAGCACCCAGAAAGGTAGAATCATGGACTTAGAACCTAGATGGTCCCTAAAAGATCTATTTAGCTCAACTCTTGCATTTTTTAAATGAAAAAGGTAGATTACATTGTTTTCTTGAGGTCATAGAGCTAGTAAGTAGAAGAGCCAAACTTTGAATTTCTCTGAGTCCAAATTTAGTGTTCTTTCCACTACAATACAATGTAATAATACAGAAGATCTTATATGCCCCTCTGAGAATTTGTATTTTAGTTTTATAAACTAAAATGGATGTAGAACATGTTTTGAGTAGGGCTGTGACTCTGAGTTTATATATGTGGAAGACAGATTGGAGAAGGGAGAAACTGAAGTCTTGCCATAGGATGTCATTACATCAACCCAGGTGAGAGGTAATAAAGGACTGAATTGGGATGGGCACCTTGTGAATTAAAAGAAGGATATATCTGTGAGAAATATTATGTAGGTGAAATTGATATGAATTGGCAACTGATTGCATATGTAGAAATGTCAAATATGTCTTAAGTTTTAAGCTCAGGTAACTGAAAGGATGGATATGCTATTAAGATATATAGGGAAGTTGGGAGAAGGGGAAGATAGGAAAGAAAATTGAAAAGTTCCATTTTATGTTTTTATTTTGAGGAATCAGCAGAACATTTAGGATCAAAATAAAACATGTCCATCAGGCAGCTAGAATAGAACTCAACAGAGAGATCTGGGCTGGATATAGATGTGAAAGCCATCCTCATAAGGGGATAATTTAAGGCATTGGAATTAATGAGATAGTTAAGGGAGAGAATATAACAAGAGGAGAGAAAGAGGGCTGATTAAATTCTTATGGGCCATTCATATTTAGGGAAAATAAGAAAAATAATCAGTCAAAGAGACTCAGAAGGGATAATCAGATAGGTAGAATATAAAAAAGGTGGCTAGGAAAGGAGGCATAAATGCAGAAAAGTATAAGAGAATGAGTCGTGTGAAAAAGCCATTGAGATAGGCAATTAAGATGTTATTAGGAGCCAAGTACAGAGATGGGAGGTCCGGAGTTCAAAGCTAGCCTCAGACACTTCCCAGCTGTATGACCTTAGACAAGTCACTGAACCCCCATTGTCTAGCCCTGACCACTCTTCTGCCTTGGAACCAATACCCAGTATTGATTCTAAGACAGAAGGTGAGGGTTTTTAAAAAGGTATTATTGGAGGGAAGTTTAGGTGACAGTGGATTGAAAGGCTAGAGAGGGGAAGCTCTGGGTTCACCATGTGGCCTCAGATACTTCCTAGCTGTGTGACACTGAGCAAACAAGTCACTTATCCCTCTTCTGCCTCAGAACCAATACTCAATATTTATTCTGTCAGAAGATAAGGGTTAAAAGATGTTATTAGAGACTTTGGAGAGAACAGTTTCAGTGCTCATGGAGAAAGAAGCCAGATACCATGGGGATGAGTAGTAAGGTGAGAGGGAAAAAGATATCAAATGCAAAATAAATTTTCATTGTGATTAAGAACAAAGATATGACTATAAATTGAGAAAGCAAGGTTAAGAGAAAAGATTTTTTTTTTTTTTGGTTTGGTGAGACTTGAATATATATGTAGGTAGAGTGGAAAGAATCCATTGGGAGGGAGAGAATGGAGGTGAGAAATAGTAAGAATGATCAATAGAGTAAGATCTGGGAGGGGGTAGAGATGAGATCAGGAAAACAAGTTGAGGATTTAGTTAGCCTTTCCAAGAAAGGAAACCTTAGAGGTTTTGGAAAAGTTGCTTTGATTTTACAGAAATTAACTATGGATGACTTCAGCTTTCTGGCCTAGTCTTCATCAACAATGACTGCCACTCTCTATCCCAACCTTAGTGCCCTCAGGACCACTCTGCAGGTCTCAATTTGTCTGAATTTCCAGGTTGTGGAAAAGTACAAGAATGAGAAGGGGAAAGTTCTGGTCGGTTATGATCAGCAGAAATAAAGAGACAAAAGGTTTTTATCTCTAAGAATTTATTTTTTAGATACTGTATTATTTTTATGTCAAAGTCCTATATTATAAAGGCTATATTAGGGAGAATTTCTGAGCCATTCAGTCTGTAGACTAATTTTTTTTTTTTGCATTATTTTTGTCTTGTAAAATGTGGTCCTCTAATAGACTTGGGCTGGCAGGAAAAGTTCTATAATAATACCTTTCCTGTGGATGTAGAAATCCTCACCTGTCAGTTTGGGGAAGGGCTGATCATCTGATGGACCCCTTCTTAATTAGCTATCACCAATTAAAGATATCTTGGAATGTTCAAGGAAAGAGCTGAATAATGAGCTTCCCAAAATATATTTATATACCCGGGACTGGATTTTCTGTTTGTTTTATGATGGTCAAGAGAGTCATTTAACCACAATTATTTTAAAATCAAGAAAAATCAGTCTTTCGAGCTAATTTTAATCTCTATAGGCTCAAACAACTGTAAAAATAAGTACTGTTATGAAACAGATTGATGAGATTCAAGAGATCCTATATCACAAATTCATGAATTCATGATGATAGACGATTTTCACATAGGGAAGAAAACCTGTGAAGACTTCTCTATGGAGCAAAGGTAGAAACAAAGTGGTAGACTTTGTAACTGACTTCAAGGAAGAAGCCCATGAGGCAACTGGTGAGAAGAAACCAAGGGAGTGCTGGTAAATTCATAATAGTTAACTCTCCAAGGAGTAAGACATTCTTTTAAGTTTATCTGCATTATTAACATTTTTAATCAACCAAATAATAAATTGATCCCTAATTTAGTCTATTGCTGAGGTCAGAGTTCTCACACTGAAAATTTAACCATTCATTCTCCAAAGGTTCCAAAATTCTCCAGGGCAATCATGACTGAAGTTAAGCTTTGACTGGAGATTATGGCTTCTCTCTCTTTAATGCTCTCTGCTATCTAAACAGTGCCACTCTGGCAGAGATCAGAAAAATTCTGGAGCAAGGAGTGGGAGAGAGGGATTGGGAGTACTGATTATAAGAGTGGAGAGCTTGCTCTCACCCCTAGATGTCCAGAACTACACTTGTGGGTCAGCTTGGCCATCAATGTTCAGTCTCCTGAACCAGGACTTATTTTTAATATCTTGACATTTAAAACATTGTGCTTGTAAGACACTGTAACCTTGTTTAAAAAAAAAAAAGCCAACATAATTTCACCTTTGGTGGTCCAGTAATTTTATCTTATTGGTTACCTCGAGTCTAGCTGGGCCAACTGTTCCTTACCCTACCCCACCCCCTCCAACCCAGCTTGAAAGATGAGGAAAGAAAGGAGATTTCAGACTATTTTTCCTCCTTTCTTATTTTCTCTTGGGATTCCTGATACCCAGTGGAAGCCATAAGGTTTATTTCTTGGCATATGTCTAGCAATGACTTGAGGTAGAGGAAAAAAGCCTTTCATAAGCTACTCCTCTTCATTATATATCCCTCTTCCCCGACTACCTTTCCAGTTTTTTTTTTACACCTTTCTCAACCCACATAATCTGCAGTCCGATGATACTAACCTCCTTGCTATTCCTCACACAAGACATTTTGTCTCTTGACTCACCTCATGGCATTTTTTCACTGGCCTTCTGTTCTCCACGCCTGACATTCTCTCCCTCTTCTTCATCTCCTTTTTCTAGGCTCTCAAACTTCTTCCAAGTCCCAGTCAAAAACTTTTTACTTTCAACAAGAAGTCTTTCCCAGGCCCCAATGCTAATGCCTTTCCTATTTTGGTTATCTTCAATTTATCCAGCCTATATCTTACTTGTACATAAGTATTTGCATGCTGCCTCTCCAATTAGGCTATAAGTGCCTTCAGGGCAAGAACTTTTTTGGTTTGATTGTTTTGTTTTTACTTTCTTTGTTTATCACTTAACATGGTGCCTAGTATATAGTAAGGGCATAATAAATGCTTGTTACCAGATTCTTAGATATAGTGTAATGAGACAGGCTCCAACTGTACCTAAGAGCCCTCAACATGCATGCTATCTATCACCTGAAACAGAGAAAGGTTCTTGCTGTATCTCTCAATTTCCTCTTTGCCTTAGAAGGGGAATGTCTACTTAAACCTGTCTCTTCCGCTTTTGTGTCAGTACTTGAGGTTATAAATCTTTGAATACTAGTTACCTCACATCTCCACTAAAACCTTTTTCTGCCTTCTTACGGACTGTGTAAAAACAAAAATGAACAAATAAAAAAAATAATAGATTGTTTCAACCTTAATAAACTAGAAAGTACCAGACATTTGTAACAATGACTTTAGAGTGGAGGTGGGAGTTAATCCAAGATAAATATATTGCCCATAAGTGGTACGGGATAAATTGAGTTTAGATGACTTAAATTTGTAATTTACTTCATCAGCACAAATTTGGGATTTCTACTACCAATACTTGCCCTCTCTGCAGCTTTTAACACTGTTGATCACTCCTTCATATTCTCTTCTCAACAAGTTTTTGGGATATTAGTCTCTCCTTGTTTTCCTCCTACCTATCTGACTATTCTTTTTGCCAGGTCTCCTTTGCTTATCTTCTTTGCTGGATCTCCATCCAGATCATGCCCTCTAAATGAAGGTGTTGTTGGGTCTTGAAGTCTCTTCTGTTCTCCCTCTAAACTACTTCACTTGTTAATCTCATCAACTCCCATGGATTTAATTACCATCTCTATGCTTATCAGCTGATCATTCTCAAATCTACAGTCCCTGCCTTGATTTCTCTTCTGAGCCCCAATCTTGCATCTCCAACAACTTTCAGATATTTTGTCCATTAGACATCTTCAAAAGTCAAAAAAGGAACTTTCTCTATTCCCCAGAAGTCTTTCCCACCTCCTCATATCTTTTTTTGTACAGTGATTCTGAGATACATCTTGATCTTTAAAGACAACCTCAAGAGTTCTGAAGGTGAGGAACTCAGTGCTGGGCACAATGTCTATATACTTTTATTTAACTTCTTAATTTTTTTCAATTACATGTAGAAACAATTTTTGACAATTGTTTTCTGATATTTTTTAATTAATAATATCTCCTTCCTTTCCTCCCCCCCCTACTTCACTGAAATAAATAGTTTGATTTAGTCTACAACACTTTTTGAGGGGCAGATGAACATCACAACAGGAATGAACTCAAATCATGCCTTGGTTTGCAAGAATTTTGTTCTCACATCTCCACTAAAACCTTTTTCTGCCTTCTTACGGACTGTGTAAAAACAAAAATGAACAAATAAAAAAAATAATAGATTGTTTCAACCTTAATAAACTAGAAAGTACCAGACATTTGTAACAATGACTTTAGAGTGGAGGTGGGAGTTAATCCAAGATAAATATATTGCCCATAAGTGGTACGGGATAAATTGAGTTTAGATGACTTAAATTTGTAATTTACTTCATCAGCACAAATTTGGGATTTCTACTACCAATACTTGCCCTCTCTGCAGCTTTTAACACTGTTGATCACTCCTTCATATTCTCTTCTCAACAAGTTTTTGGGATATTAGTCTCTCCTTGTTTTCCTCCTACCTATCTGACTATTCTTTTTGCCAGGTCTCCTTTGCTTATCTTCTTTGCTGGATCTCCATCCAGATCATGCCCTCTAAATGAAGGTGTTGTTGGGTCTTGAAGTCTCTTCTGTTCTCCCTCTAAACTACTTCACTTGTTAATCTCATCAACTCCCATGGATTTAATTACCATCTCTATGCTTATCAGCTGATCATTCTCAAATCTACAGTCCCTGCCTTGATTTCTCTTCTGAGCCCCAATCTTGCATCTCCAACAACTTTCAGATATTTTGTCCATTAGACATCTTCAAAAGTCAAAAAAGGAACTTTCTCTATTCCCCAGAAGTCTTTCCCACCTCCTCATATCTTTTTTTGTACAGTGATTCTGAGATACATCTTGATCTTTAAAGACAACCTCAAGAGTTCTGAAGGTGAGGAACTCAGTGCTGGGCACAATGTCTATATACTTTTATTTAACTTCTTAATTTTTTTCAATTACATGTAGAAACAATTTTTGACAATTGTTTTCTGATATTTTTTAATTAATAATATCTCCTTCCTTTCCTCCCCCCCCTACTTCACTGAAATAAATAGTTTGATTTAGTCTACAACACTTTTTGAGGGGCAGATGAACATCACAACAGGAATGAACTCAAATCATGCCTTGGTTTGCAAGAATTTTGTTCTCACATCTCCACTAAAACCTTTTTCTGCCTTCTTACGGACTGTGTAAAAACAAAAATGAACAAATAAAAAAAATAATAGATTGTTTCAACCTTAATAAACTAGAAAGTACCAGACATTTGTAACAATGACTTTAGAGTGGAGGTGGGAGTTAATCCAAGATAAATATATTGCCCATAAGTGGTACGGGATAAATTGAGTTTAGATGACTTAAATTTGTAATTTACTTCATCAGCACAAATTTGGGATTTCTACTACCAATACTTGCCCTCTCTGCAGCTTTTAACACTGTTGATCACTCCTTCATATTCTCTTCTCAACAAGTTTTTGGGATATTAGTCTCTCCTTGTTTTCCTCCTACCTATCTGACTATTCTTTTTGTCAGGTCTCCTTTGCTTATCTTCTTTGCTGGATCTCCATCCAGATCATGCCCTCTAAATGAAGGTGTTGTTGGGTCTTGAAGTCTCTTCTGTTCTCCCTCTAAACTACTTCACTTGTTAATCTCATCAACTCCCATGGATTTAATTACCATCTCTATGCTTATCAGCTGATCATTCTCAAATCTACAGTCCCTGCCTTGATTTCTCTTCTGAGCCCCAATCTTGCATCTCCAACAACTTTCAGATATTTTGTCCATTAGACATCTTCAAAAGTCAAAAAAGGAACTTTCTCTATTCCCCAGAAGTCTTTCCCACCTCCTCATATCTTTTTTTGTACAGTGATTCTGAGATACATCTTGATCTTTAAAGACAACCTCAAGAGTTCTGAAGGTGAGGAACTCAGTGCTGGGCACAATGTCTATATACTTTTATTTAACTTCTTAATTTTTTTCAATTACATGTAGAAACAATTTTTGACAATTGTTTTCTGATATTTTTTAATTAATAATATCTCCTTCCTTTCCTCCCCCCCCTACTTCACTGAAATAAATAGTTTGATTTAGTCTACAACACTTTTTGAGGGGCAGATGAACATCACAACAGGAATGAACTCAAATCATGCCTTGGTTTGCAAGAATTTTGTTCTGATAATGTTGTTCTGATAACTTTCACCAAGGTGAAAGTTAAATGGCCATTCAAAAGTCCCACAAAAATTCATATTTTGATGTTTAAATTATCAGCCTCCTAAATCAGAAAAATCAGAGTTATGGGTTACTTTTTTTCATGTTTTAAGCATTTTTCAATTCAGATTCATCAGTCTTGATTTCAGCATTTCTTTGGCAATAGAGGAAATACATAGCTGTCCTATAGCTGCTCTATACCTGATCTATTTTTTACTTTGATTATTTTCCTAATCCCTTTTGGGGAAAACCTAAAATGTGAGCCAAACCTAAGTTCAAACTATCTTATATTTATTTAATTTAAAAATTATTTTCCCTAAGGCTCCTGGGTGGAGATGTAAAGTGCCAGAAGTAAAAGGAAAGGGAGTAGCTGCTTTGTTTAGAATCCAGGATCCCCTCCTCCCCCCCCCCCCCATGGCAAGTCTTGAACCTAGCAAAGGTGCTGCAGCCTCCTGGGCCTAAGGATGGTTGCTACTATATAGGTCTGAAGTGACTTGAGTCAGAAACACTGAAGAATTATTTCCCACCCACCCTCCAACTCTCCTAAGAGTAAATTAATATGACAACACACACACACACATAAATATTAATCTTTTCTTATTCTTCTCACTTAACTCAAGTTTTCAGTGGTTATTTAGAGAAATTATATTATGGGAAAACCTACCTCTTAATAAAAATCTTCCTCACAAAGCCACCATCCTGATTCAGGCACATGTCTCCTTTCCCTTGAACTATTTTAACAACCTTTTAATTGGTCTCCTTTTCTCCAATCCTTCCTTCACACAGCTGCTGAAATAATCTTCCTAAGGTCCGATGATGTCACTCTCTTGCTTAATAACCTCTATTGGTTTCCTGTTGCCTCTAGTGCAAAATATAAACTCTTTAGTATTTAAGTTCCTTCACATCATTTCACACTTGGGACTTCCATTTCTTTCATACTTCCTTTTATATGAACTATTCTTCTTGGGGCACTGGGTAGAATGTTCTCTTTCTCTCTCTTTCCCACCTCCCCCAGGCTTGGACCCCAGCTGACCACTGCCTTTTGAAGTACAGGGCAAGGAGGACTGCTCACCAGAGAAGACAAGGCTTTCTTTTTCTTCTCCCGTCTCAGGCTGTCTAGAGTCCATCTGGTGTCAGAAAACCTAGAAGAATAAGTTCCACAGGGTACCATTCTCTTTAGCTTTCACCCCTTCTTAGAAAATAACAGTACCAATAGAACACTAATTCCCTCCTCCTCCTCATTTCTTTCTTTCTTTTTTTTTATAAACCCTTACCTTCCATCTTGGAGTCAATACTGTGTATTGGCTCCAAGGCAGAAGAATGGTAAGGGCTAGGCAATGGGGGTCAAGTGACTTGCCCAGGGTCACACAGCTGGGAAGTATCTGAGGCCAGATTTGAACCTAGGACCTCCAGTCTCTAGGGCTAGCTCTCAATCCACTGAGCTACCCAGCTGCCCCCTCTCTTCCCCATTTCTATAACAGGAAATCTAGGATTCTCATTTCCTTGGGACCTTCATGACCACTTCCCTATCCCTCCCCAAGGGATAGGAGATGAGGCACCTGGAGGTGCCTTTCTTTGCAGGCAGACTTAACTGCTCACAACAATCATAATCCTTCTGGCAAGGTGGAAGACTGCTAAGTCTTATCACCTGTCCTGACATTGCATCCTATAAAGCCTTACCATCTCATCTGTTTCAAAATCCTCCAGATCCCTGGACATTTCCATTTCATTGGTCAGTGTACCCAAGGACTTCTGGGTCTTGTTATCTCTGTTACTATCATATTCTTTGGACATCTAAGCCTTTCTATTTGTTCTATAGCTTAACTCTTATGTGTATATTCTCCTCCAATTAGAGTATGAGTTCCTTGAGAATTGGGACAGTCCTACTTTTTTATTTAAGCTCACTCTACCTTCACTGCAAATTATATTCTTAAAGGCAAGGTTCTTAGCATAAGAAACTAGAGGAAGTTGCCTAAATCATTGTAAAGTTAAATGACTTGCACAGAGTTATACAGCCTATTCTATCAGTCAGCTCTTGAGCCTAGGTCTTCCTGTTTTGTAGCCCACAATGCTGCTGGGGCTTGGCATATAGTGAACACTTAATGCATGTTCCTTCATTCTTTTATTCATTTAAAAGTGAGGCATTCCAGCACTATTGAACTTCTTGTTGTTCAGTTTTCAGTCATGTCTGACTTCATGACCCTATTTGGAGTTTCTTGACAAAGATATTGCAGTGGTTTGCCATTTCCTTCTCCAGCTTATTTTCCAGATGAAGAAACTGAGACAAACAGGATTAAGTCCAGGGTCAACACAGCTAGTAAGAGTCTGAGGCCAGATTTGAACTCAGGAAAATGAGTCTTTTTGACTCTAGGCCCATTATCTATTCATTGCATCACCTAGCTGTCACTATTGAATGACTAGCTAGGTTTTTTTGCCTATCTTTTTTTTATTATTCATAAAGTCTATTAAAATGAGTTATATTTACCTTTCAGAATCCTGTTCTTTTAAGGCTCTACTCAGGTAATATCCCCCTGCTCCTGCCCCTGCAAAAATTGTCCATTCCCCTACTTGAAAGATTTCCAGAGTATTTTTATTTTCCCTGAATCTCTTTTGCTCCCATACACAATCTCTACTTTTACATCCTGTATTAACAGGCACTATACTTTCTAGACAGTAGAGACCCTTCTGTCTTTCAAACTTAGATTTGAACAACTCATTTGTTGACTGCCAATCATGCAACTCAATTAGAGTTATTACTGGAGCATAACTGTACCATTCAGACACCTGTGGTAAGAAGTTAAGAGGGGGGTCATTGGAGAAGTAACCCTGGAACTCAGAACAGAAGGATTCATGATGGGGAAGATAGGAGCTCAAGAGCTGAGAAAGAAAATTTACAAAAAATCAAGCCATTCCCCAAACGACAAATGATCAAGGGATATGAATAGGCAGATCTCAGATGAAGAAATAAAAACTATCAATAAACACATGAAAAAGTGTTCTAAATCCCTCTTGATTAGAAAAATACAAATGAAAACAACTCTGAAATATCACCTCATACCTAGCAGACTGGTCAATATGACAGCACAGGAAAATGATAAATGCTGGATGAGATGTGGCAAAATTGGGATTCTAATACACTGCTGGTGGAGTTGTGGATTAATCCAACCATTTTTGAGAGCAATTTGAAACTATGCCCAAAGAGCTTTAAAAGAATGCCTGCCCTTTTATCCATCCCCAAAGAGATAATAAGGAAAAATACTTGTACAAGAATATTTATAGCTGCACTCTTTGTGGTGGCAAAAAAAAAATGGAAAATGAGGGGTTGCCCTTCTACTGAGGAATGGCTGAACAAATTGTAGTATATGTTGGTGATGCAATACTATTGTGCTCAAAGGAATAATAAAGTGGAAGAATTCCATGGGAACTGGAACAACCTCCAGGAATTGACGCAGAGTGAAAGGAGCAGAACCAGGAGAACATTGTACACAGAGACTGATACATTATGGCACAATCAAATGTAACAGACTTTTCTACTAGCAGCAATGCAATGACCCAGGACAATCCAGAGGGATTTATGAGAAAGAACACTATCCACATCTAGAGAAAGAACTGTGGGAACAGAAATGCAGAAGAAAAACTTATGATTGATCAAGTAGTTTGATGGGGATATGATTTGGGTTTTATTGTTAAAAGATTTCTCTATTGAAAATATGAATAACATGGAAATAGGTTTTGAACAATGATATATGTACAACCCAGTGGAATTGCTTGTCAGCTCTTGGAGGAGGGAGGGAAACATCATGAATCATGGAATCATGGAAAAATATTCTAAATAAGTGAATAATTTTTTAAAATAGTTTAGAAAGAAATCCTAAGATATCTTAAGACCATTCTGGGAGCAAGGCTGAGGATTAATTCAGTTCATCCACCTCTGAAGAAAGGGAGTTTCTTCTAGGAAGGGAACAAGTTGATCATGTCCTATTTTACCTAATTGTCCTTGTTCTCTTGGAACTAACTTAAGTTCTTTCTGTCCTTAAGGAGTACAGATACTGTCAGCTCCCTCTGAATCAAGGATTCTTAACTTGGAAGGTAGAAACTGTGGACAAATTTCAGAGTCTGAATTTGGATGGGAAAAATTACAATGTAATCAATTTTCCCTATGATTTATGTGTTTTGTTTTATGAATTTTAAAATATTATTTTGAGAAGTCTAAAGGTTTCACTAGAATGCCAAAGGGGTCCAGGACACAAAAATGATTAAGAACCCCTGCTCTGAATTTGATCATTTCCTAAGTTTAGCATCCTGGGACCAAAAAGTCCAGTTGACCTAGTTAGCTCAATCCTGAGTCCTTAGAATCTTACTCCATAAGCCTTCCTACTTCTGTGAGTCAGTTATCAGGCTAAGAACCCTTTGGCCCAAAGTTGCCTTTTACTTACACAAGTAATTTGAATGGGTGAAGGGGTAAACAACCTGGCAGGAAAAGACATTATCATCAAAGCTTTTGGTTTTAATTTTTGTGAGGGAAGATAAGTTTTAATTAGCATCTGTGTATTTCTTCTGACCTTTCTCAATTAAAGAACAGGAAAAACCATTAAAGGGGGGAGTAAATTGTATTATAGGAAATGAAAGACAGAGGGATGACTAAATGGCTGAGGAACTTGCTTGTTCTCCCAGTTTCTTAATCCTCACACATTTCTCTACAGATTTACAGTTGTTGGCCTGGAATGACTCCCCAGGGAACTAGATTTTTTCAGTAAAGTATTTGTTTGCCTTTTACATGCAAATCAGATGCAAGTTATTGAAAGAAACATGTAAACATTACTAGAACTCTCTCAGGAAAACTACTGTATCTCTTTTAGACCTTGACTTAAAAGAAAAAAATATGCTGAGATGAGAAGGAAGAAAATGAAAACTATTCATATTCCAGGGCCTTCTTAATAAATACAGAAAATGCATCAAATAATAGCAAATAGCTATTGAAGGTATGGGTTTGAGAGTTTTTTCTTTTAAAGTACTTATTAATAAATTCAATCATTCAATAAAAACCTATTGATATCTTCCTTTGTGCAAGACACTATATTAAAGGTTGTGGAAGAAATGGAAAAGAAAGGTGGGAGGCAAAAAGATGGATGAATAAGATGGGAATCCTCCTTTTGGAGGATTGCTAGGTAGTGAAATAGAGTGCTGGACATAGAGTCTAGAAAATTCATCTTCCTTTGTTCAAATCCAGCCTCAGAAAATTACTAACTGTGTGACCCTGGGCAACTCACTTATCCCTATTTTTCTGAGTTTCCTTATTTGTCAGATGAGTTGGAGAAAGAAATGGCAAGCCACTCCAGTTTTTTTGCCAAGAAAATTTCTAATGGGGTCACAAAGAGTCAGGCATGACTGAAATGACTAAACAACAACCTTCTTAAGGAACTTAGAGTCTAGAAAAGGAAATACTATAAATCCATCACAAATAACTGTGACTAGCATAAGATAGTGTGCTCTAGAGATTGTTTTTTTTATTTGTTTCTTGTTTTTTAAACCCTTAACTTTCATCTTGGAGTCAATACTGTTACTGGCTCCAAGGCAGAAGAGTGGTAAGGGCTGGGCAATGTAGGCTAGGTGACTTGCCCAGGGTCACACAGCTGGGAAGTGTTTCAGGCCAGATTTGAACCTAGGACCTCCCGTCTCTAGGCCTGGCTCCAAATCCACTGAGCCACCCAGCTGTCCCCTCTAAAGATTGTTGGGCATATTTTCAGACTGAAACTTCTCTTCTGGAATAAGTTGGTCTAGATGACCTGGGAAGTACTATTTAATGCTGAAACTTGAGAACAATAAACCCCATCAAAATGCCAAAGAATTATGGAGGAGAGAGAGCTTACTTTGGGCTTGAGTGATCAGAAAAGACATCATTGAGATATTGCATTTGAACTGGAACTTTAAAAGCATTCACTAAGCACACCTGAGGAGAGAACTCTAGAAAGGAGTAAATTCTCTCCAAGGTACTCTGCCCAAATGAACATAATTTGAAGTATTGTATTCATTTCTGGGCATCAGTCACATCTAAAGAGACTTGAGAGAAGGGGAGCTAGCAATGAAGGGGAGTAATGAAGATTGATTAAAGGATAAAAACCAAGGATGGTTAATCTGAAGAAGAGAAAACTTAAAGGATATAGGTTGACTGTCTTCAAATATCTGAAGGACTGCTATGTATAAAAGGGATTAAATTTACTCTACTCATCCTTAAATGGAAGAATTGAGGACAGAGGGTAGAAGTTGCAAAATGCAAAGATTTTGACTTCAGGTAAGAAAAATCTCTCTAATAATTAAAGCTGCCCCAAAATGGAATGGACTATTTAGGAAGTTAGTTGCCCCACCACCACCACCACACACACACACACCTTGGAAGTCTTCAAGCAATGATGACAGATCACTTAAGAGATCTTTGGAATCAGCCCATGATGCACCTGGCAGTTGCTTCATCATCACCAATAGAAATTTTGTTCCTGCCTACATGAACTGTGCATTTGTGGGGATGGGGAGGGATAAATGTTTTGAGAGAACACCTCTTAATTAGCTGTCCACAAATTAGAAATATCTTAGAATGTTCAAGGTAATAAAATTATTAAGCTGCCTGACCCAGCTTCTGGACTGTTCCTGATCATTAAAGCCAACCATGGAAACATACCTCTTTATTGGTTATGATTCCAGACTAATAAAAAAGCAGATGTATTTACAAAATTGATATTCTTATCCAAAATTCAGCCTCTAGAGACAATTTTAATAGTAACACACCCAACTTTCCTCATATCCACAAAAAAGCCTTCACTTATAACAAGTATAATTATACAAAATAAATCCAAGGATTGGCCCTCTCTTAAAATGTATTTTTAAATCTCCAGCTACATTTCTTGCCTTGGCTATCGAAAAGCAGGAAGTACAATTAATTATCTGTATTCTAGAGTCGTGATTGGTCATTGCATTGATCATAGATTTTAAGCCTTTGGGGGTTGCTTTTCTTTATAGTATTGTAGCTAAAATTATTCTTCTGGTTGTCCTCAAATTACTCTGCATGAGACCATTCAAGTCCTCCTAAGTTCCTCTGAATTTGTCTCTTTTGCCATTTCTTTTCAATTATATAGACCATTTCAATTTCAAATATAGCACATTATCACACTATAATTAGTTTAATGATTCCACAAATGATGGGCACCCATTTAGTTTCCAATTCTTTGGTACAGCAAATGATGCTGCTTTAAATATTTTTGTATATATCAGTCTTTCCCCTCTTTTCTTTGGATTATAGTTCCAGTAGCAAATGCTACAGGGGTTGTAGCTACTTTAGTGACTTTGGGATATAATTCCAAATTGTTTCACAAAATAGTTATATCAATTCACATCTGGACCAACACTGCTTTAGTGTTCCCTTCTTTTTTTCTTTTTAATTTTTATTTTTTTTTAATTTAAATTAATTTATTTAGTCAATTTAGAACATTATTCCTTGGTTACAAGAATTATATTATTTCCCTCCCTCCCCCACCCTTCCCACAGCCATGGGCAATTTCACTGGGTATTACATGTGTCCTTGATCAAAACCTATTTCCATGTTGTTGGTGTTTGCATTAGGATGTTCATTTAGAGTCTACATCCCCAACCATGTCCCCTCAACCCATCTATTGAAGCAGTTGTTTTTCCTTCTGTGTTTCTACTCCCACATTTTTTCCTCTGAATGTGGATAGTGTTTTTTCTCATAGATTCCTCCAAGTTGTTCTGGATCACTGCATTGCCACTAATGGAGAAATCCATTACATTTGATTGTACCACAGTGTATCAGTCTCTGTGTACAGTGTTTTCCTGGTTCTACTCCTCTCACTCTGCATCAATTCCTGGAGGTCATTCCAGTTCACATGGAATTCCTCCACTTTATTATTCCTTTGAGCACAATAGTATTCCCTCACCAACAGATACCATAGTTTGTTCAGTTATTCCCCAATTGGAGGGCATCCCCTCATTTTCCAAAATTTTTGCCACCACAAAGAGTGCAGCTATAAATATTCTTGTACAAGTCTTTTTCCTTATTATCTCTTTGGGGTACAAACCCAGCAGTGCTATGGCTGGAGTGTGCCCTTCTAACAACCATTGTTTTCCATTTTTCTCATTTTTGCTAGTCTGTTAGGTATGAGGTGAAATCTCAGAGTTCTTTAATTTTTTTAATGATTAATGATTTGGAACATGTTTCTATTTGGTTATTGATAGCTTCGATTTCTTCCATTAAGAATAGCCTTCTCATGCCCTTTGACTAGGGGCAGCTAAGTGGTGCAATGACTAGAGAACATGGCCTGGATTAAAAAAAAAAACTCATCTTCCTGAGTTCATTTGGCCTCAAACCCTTACTAGCAGTGTGAACTTGGGCAAATCATTTAACCCTGTTTGCCTCAGTTTCCTCAACTGTAAAGTAAACTGGTGAAGGAAATGGCAAAGTACTCTAATATCTTTGTCTTAGAAAATCCCAAGTGGAATCACCAAGAGTCAGACATGACAAACACTGAACAATAATAGCAATCAATAGCTGACAGATTGAATACTTTGATTGAACCAAGGAACTTTCTTAATTATATACCTGGTTGTTCCTGTGTTACTACTTGCATCTGTTATACACTCTCCTTCTTCCTTGTAGCACCACAAAGAGCCCTACTCCTCCTGACAGGTTGTCCTCCTTGCTGACAATTTGACAACTTAAATTTAAATCTTAACTTTTTTTCATAAAGAAAAATCATCTCTTAAGAAGATCTTATTGTTTCCACTTGTGTTAATTTATTTTTGTAGTAGAAAGAGTAAAGGAAAATTTAATGCCAGCTCTTATTTTTGGAGCACAGAGAAAAACTTAACTGTTCAGGAGCATTTCACAATTCTTGAAAGGAAAGACTTTTATTGTCGTTGTTTGTTTGTTTTTTTAAGTCAAACATAGCAGCCAGAAAAATAAAACAAGAAAACACACACACAAACATACACATGCATGCATGCATGCTGATCATAAGAATGAACAGTGAAAAGAACATTAGATTTGCAGTTAAAGGATCTGAATTCTCATTGTGTCACTTTTCAACTGATGCCTATGTCACCTTAAATAATTTATTTTACTGCTCTGACTCTGGACCTCATTGTTGTCATCTATCAAATTGGGAGATGACACCAGATGACTTCCTGGGTCCTTTCTCTACTTGAAGTTCAGATTATAGTAAGTTAAAGTAATATCAAAATGAAAATTGCCTATAATGTTTTCATTTCTGGCAATGCTCATTGATTTTAAAGGAAGATTTCCATTTTTTTTTTTGGTCTTTGAGTAAAAAAAAGGAAAAGTCAGAATACAATATTGACAAGAGTAAAATCAATTTAAGTATCCAGAAATAATAACTGGTTTTCAAGTTCCCAAAATTTACTCTCTACCTCCCAGAATGGGGGAACTGTTATAAGACTAAGTTAGAACTTTTCTAAATTTTACCAGTTTTCTCTTTATACTTGTCAGAAGCTGATATAGATATCTCATTTATCTTATATAACATCCTGAAGAGTCAGCATAGAATTTCATTGCTGGAAAATCTCTAAGAGATTATGTATTCAAACACACTTGAGTTCTAGGTAAGGTAACAAAGAAAGTAAATGATTAGTTCTAAGTAATTCTGAGAGTTACTTGTAGAGCCAAGATTGGAACTCAAGTCTCCTGACTGCCATTTTTTTGTTCCACCTGAATCTTTGATATTGTAATAAATATATTCTGCTTTTTTTGTCAGTGGCATTTTCTCATAATCAGAACTTTTTGTAAAAGCTAATATTTACACATCTTTACATTTTTAATATATTACATTTTCTTAATATTTCCTAATTACATGTAAAAATTCTTAAATTTATTTTTTAAAAATTTGAGTTCCAAATTCCCTTCATGCCCTCCCCCTTCTTGAGAAGGCAAGCAATTTGATATTAATATACGTGTGGAAGCCATGTACCACAAATTTCCCTATTGGCTGTGTTCCAAAAGAAAACATCAACCCAAAAAAAAAATAAGATAAAAAGAATGCTTATTATGCATTCAGAGTTCATCAGTTCTCTCTCTGGTACTATATAGCATTTTCATTATGGGTCCTCTAGAATTGTCTTGGATCAGTACCTTGATCAGAGACTAAGTCTTTCAAAGTTCATCATTGTTACAACATTACTGTATGTTCTCTTGGCTCAACTTGATTCAGTCTGCATCAATTCATATACGTTTTCCCAGGTTTTTTCTTTTTTTATTATAACCAGTTTTAATTTTTTCCAGATATGTCAACAAAATTTTTTTAATATTCATTTTCTGACATTTTGAAATCCATGTTCTCTCTCTCCTCCTCTCCCCTTCTCCTTCCTCAAGAAAACAAATAATATGACTTAGGTGGTACAAATAATATCATATAATACACATTTCTATGTTTGTCCCATTGTGAAAAAAAGATATATATTGCTTCTAATAGAGAAAAATTCATGGAGGAAGTAAAGTATGTTTTAATTTATATTCAGACTCCATCTATTCCTTTTATGGTAGATATCCTTTCTTTTTGCTGTGAGTCTCTTGCAGTTCTCCTAAATTCTTGCTTTGTTATTAGTAGTGAAGACATTCATAGTTGATCATCATACATTGTTGTTGTTACTGTATACAATGTTCTTCTGGTTCTTTTCATTTCACTTTTATCACTTCATGAGTCTTTCCAGGTTTGTTTGTTGTTGTTGTTGTTGTTGTTGTTGTTGTTGTTGTTGTTTGGGGGGGGGCTTGTGATCATCTTGTTTGTCATTTCTCATGGCACAATAGTATTCCATTAGAGGCATATACTACAACTTGTTTAGCCATTTCTCAATTGATGGACATCCCTTTGGTTTGCAGTTCTTTGTCATCACAAAAAGAGCTGCTATAAATATATATATATATATATATATATATATATATATATATATTTTTTTTTTTTTAACCCTTACCTTCTGTCTTGGAGTCAATACAGTGTACTGGCTCCAAGGCAGAAGAGTGGTAAGGGCTAGGCAATGGGAGTTAAGTGACTTGCCCAGGGTCACACAGCTGGGAAGTGTTTGAGGCCAGATTTGAACCTAGGACCTCCCATCTCTAGGTCCGGCTCTCAATCCACTGAGCTACCCAACTGCCCTGAGCTATAAATATTTTTGTATAGGTAAGTTCTTTCTCCATATCTTTAATCTCTTTGGGATAGAGACTGAGTGTGTGGGTCAAAAGTTATGTATAGTTTTATGGCCCTATGGGCATGTTTCTAGATTACTTTCCAGAATCATAGCTCCATCAGCAGTGTATTAGTGTCCTGGTTTTTTCACATTCCCTCCAAAATTTATCATTTTCCTTTTTAGTCACATTAGCCAATTTGATAGAGGTGAAGTGGTACCTCAAGGTTATTTTAATTTGCATTTCTCTAATCAATAGTGATTTGGAATATTTTCCCATATGACTAAAGATAATTTTAATTTCTTTATCTGAAAATTACTTATTTATATCCTTGAACCATTAGTCAATTAAGAAATGCTTTACATTTTTACAAAATTGAAACAGTTCTCCATATACTTGCTATGATGATTTTTTTCAGTTTTTCATTTGCCTTTTAATCTTGGTCACATTGGTTTTGCTTTGCAGAAAGTTTTAATTTAATGCAAAGTTGTCTATTTTACATCTTATAATGTGTGCTATGTCTTGTTTTGGTCTAAATCATTCCCTTATCCATAAGTATGAGAAGTAAACTATTTAGTGCTCCCCTGATTTGTTTATGGAATACCCTTTATTTTTAAATCATGTATCCATTTTGACTTTACTTCTTATATGGCATGAGGTGTTGGTCTATGCTTAATTTGTGCCATGCAGTTTTCTACTTTTTCCAGCATTTTTTGTCAAATAATGAATTTTTCTTACAAAAACTTGAATCGTTAGGTTTGTCAAACATTAGGTTACTATGGTTATTTTCCATTGTATGTTGAGTGCCTAATATATTCCATTGGTCCTCCACTCTATTTTTTAGCCAGCACCAGGTTGTTTTAAAAGTTGCTGCTTTATAACATAGTTTGAGAACTCATACATCTAAGCCACTTTCCTTCATATTTTTTTTTCATTAATTCCACTGATATCCTAGGTCATTAATGGTGAACTTTTTAGAATCAGAGTGCCAGGTTTACTCCCATCCCATCCCTCCAGACCAAGTGCCATGCCCCACTCCTTCTCCAACCCCCTTATTCCAGACAAGGGATGGATGAAACACTCCCGTTGGGCTGCTGGAGAGAGGGGAAGAGGTGTGTGTGGAGAAGGGGAGACAAGTGGCCTACATACTCTGCTCCCCTCCAGCTATGCGCCACACTGTGTGCTCTGCTTCCCTCAAACCTAGCTCCTCTCCAACTCCACCACAGGAATCATCTTCACTGCAGACTCAATAGGCTGCTATCTGCACTGCACCCTTACACCTCCCAGCTCCTTACCCCAGACAGGGGAGGGCAGAGGGGCAGGTGAAGTGAGGATTGTCCTAAGGGATATGGTCAGAGGGAGGGGAGCATTTCCACCCAGAGTCCCTCTGGCTTTCTAGTTATGAACTCTGGCAAGTGACTGCTGGTGTGTCCATGGAGAAGGTTCTGTGTACCATCTTTGGCATCTGTGCCATAGGTTCACCAACACTGTCCTGGCTCTTTTGTCCTTCCAGATGAGTTTTGTTATAATCTTTTCCAGCTCTATGAAATAATTTTTGAATAGCTTGGTTGGTATAGCACTGGATAAATAAATTAATTTAGAAAGAATTATCATGATCAATTAATGTATTTATAATTGTTTAGATCTGACTTTATTTGTTTGAAAAAAATGTTTTGCATTGGTGATCATACAGTTCCTGTGTTTGTCTTGGTAGATTCCTAGGTATTTCATATTGTCTACAGTTATTTTAAATGGGATTTCTCATCCTTTCTAGGTTTTAGAATCTTCTTCATCATTTCTTATAACAAAATAGTATTTCCTCACAGTCAACTACCACAACTTGTTTAGCCATTCCCAAAATGCTAAACTTCTCCTCTAATTCCAAATCTTTGTATCTTTAGGTTTTACAAAATTCTTTACATACATCATACCATCTTATCCTCAAAACAACCTTAGAAGGTTAGGTCCTATTATTTTCCTCATTTTACAGGTGAGGAGACTGCCCAGAGTCACACGGCTATTAAGGATCTGAAGCCATAATTAAACTTAAATGCATCTGACTCCAAGATAGGCACTTCCTCTAGAGTATTACAACCTAGTTGCCATCTTCTGAAGGTTCTTTCTGATGTTTGCCCAAAATCCCTCATATTCCTTTCTGAAACTATCTAGATTCCTGTCTGTTTTCACTGATGTTTTCTCTCTCCTCATCTCTGCCTATTGGCTTCCCAGGCTTCCATCAAGTCCCAGCAAAAATCTGACCTACAGGAAACCTTAAGAGGCAGCTAGGTGACTCAGTGTATTGAGAGCCAGGTATTGAGAAGGGAGATTCTAGGTTCAAATCTGATCTTAGTCACTTCCTAGCTGTGTGACCCTGGGCAAGTCATTTAACCCTCATTGCCTAGCTCTTACTACTCTTCTGCCTTGGAACCAATACACAGTATTGATTCTAAGACTGAAGGTAAGGGTTTTTTTTTAAAAAGAGACCTTATCCCACCCCTTTTAACTCTAATGTTATCCCTCTTTTGAGAATCACCAGTTAATTTGGCACATTCTTTCCCCTATTAGCCAGTGAGCTCCTCGAGATCAGAGGCTATCTTTGCCTTTTTTGAACCCCCATCACTTAGCACAGTACCTGGCACATAATAGACACTTAATAAATGTTTAGTGACTAATTTATATTCTACTGGAAAATCTTATCACCATTCAATAATGTCAATATTAAATTCAAGAGTTGAAAGGATGAGGATTTTTTGTTTGGGGAGTTTTGGGGTAGGAGTTGTTGTTAGATATTTTTCTTTTGGTAGACAAGTTGCAGGAGGTGTGGGTGACAGGAGGACACCCAAAAGCTTTACATTTACAGCTTTAAGAGAGGTAATATCATCCTTATTGTTTCCTATAGATAATATGGAGGGAGAAATATACAATATTATAAATTAAGAGGTGTTCTAAGGATCAGATATCAAAATAAAAGCAGTTCCTGCCATTTGATACATATTCTCTCTTTCTCTCTGCCTATCTAAATCCTATTTTTTTCTATTAGGTCCAACTCAAGATCACTGTCCTCCCTTAGCTCAACTCTTCTAGTATTATCAACTGGAAACACACTGAAGAGTATTAGAATCACAGATCCATAATTGGAAGAGATCTTAGAGGTCATATAGTTCAACTTCTACCTATATACCTGGAGGTTGACATGACAAAGATGAAGTCACCTTTGTGGAATATGCTAGAAAACTGCTTCTGAGAGACAGGAGAACATGTACAAAAGGACCTTCTCTGTTGGTTTGCCACTCCATTGGGACCAGCTTCTTTCTATTGGATTTGTAGCTAGGCGGGTCTAAAACTACATTGACATAGTCTGTCTTTCTAGAATTCATGTCTCAAGTGGAAGGACTCATTCACTCACATCAAGTGATACCATGAGGAAAGAAGGAAGGTCACTGGCCCTCTTCCTCCTTAGGCTCAATTCCCTAGGCTCAGGGGATTCGGTTTGGAGATTTGTTTTTGTCAGTTTTAGTTTTATAGGGCATGGAGTCCTTGTACTCAAACAATGAGGAACTTGGAGCCTGGGAATCTAGGCTAGAAGATATTGTCATTAGTCTACCAGAGAAGCTCTGAGATACAAGGGTTCTAGAATTCTAGTCCAGAGGCACTTTGGGCTCAAATTTGGTGGGATTAATATGATATATGTCAACATAAATTCCCTTGAAAATCTATCCAACAAGTATTTGGAGAATTCTACTGATGGAGAATTTGCCATCTACTAAGATAGCCCATTATTTTTTGAGGTATCTCTAATTGTTAAGAAATCTTTCCTTCAAAGAACAAAATTCTCCATGTTGCTGTAATTTCCACCTACCTCTGGGTTCTGTTCACTGGTGCCAGACAGAAAAGGTATAATCTCTCTTTACAGCTTCAAAACAAAGCTGAAATTAGGAGTCAAATTTGAACAAACGGGGCTTACATCTCTTTGTAACTTAAAATAAAAAACCTTATTGTTAATAAATTACACTCATTAGATCAGACAGTAGATTGTGCCTGTTCCCTCAAATTCCAGACTAGAGCCACAAAATGTAGTAAATTAGGTGTCAAAATCCAAGCTTCTCCCAAGTTCAGCACCATTTTTATTAAATCATATTTACTTTGGGGGATAAAACTATGCCAGCTGCTGTCTAGTTGGAGAAAATGAGAAAAAGATTTTAAAAAGAGAAAGAGAGAAAAATATATTATGAAGTTTTCAAATAAATAAGGTTTTGGCTGTGGCTTGGTGGTTAAGAGCTCTGAGCCTGAAGTTAGAAATATTTGGGTTCAAATCATGCCTTAGATATTTCTTAACTGTGTGACCTTGAGCAAGTCACTTAACCTCTATATTGTCTAGGAGGAGCTTGGTGGCTCATCTGAGAGAGTGCAGGGCCAAGAGTCAGGAAGACACAAGTTCAAAGTTGACCTCAGATAATTACTAACTGTGTGACCCTGGGCAAGTCATTTAACCTTTGATTGTCCAAAGGATCCACTGAAGAAAGAAGTAGCAAATCACTCCAATATCCTTGCCAAGAAAACCTCAAGGATAGCAATGGTACATGGGGTCACAAAATTTGAACACAACTGAACGACAGTTTTCTAATCTACCTGAGACAGAGGAGCTAAATGACTTGGAGAATACTCTAAAAGGAATTTGGGGGAGAAGAATACAATTCCTATTGTCCAGATATCATTAACAATAAAGTTGTTCCCTCTGTTCCATCAAGCATGCTCAGCACTTCCCTGAAAAAGAAAGAAAAGAAGTGGTGGAGTAGTGGGGGAAAGGATCCTTTTGTTTCCCAGTGCAACCTGTTTCTGCCCAGAAGCAAAGAATCTTGGAATAAAGAAGACCAGAATTCAAATCTTTTGCCTTATAACCTAACTAACTTTGTGATTCTGGGCAAGTCACTTAACTCTTGGACACTTCAGGATCTTCATCTCTAAAATGTGGATTATGATAGCACTTACCTTCCAAAGTGGTGTGAGGACCAAAAGGGAGAACCTGTGAAGTACTTTGCAAACCTTAAATTATATGTAAATGTTAGCTTTTTTTTATAGAGCTACCATGTTACAATTCGTCAGTAAAAAAGATTAAATCTGGTTCTTTAAAAAGCCCATCCAAGGAATTTGACTTAATAATTTACTGCAGGAAACAATAAGTCCAGAAGCTGACTCTGCAGGCTATTTAAACAGCATTTTCATTTCTTTGTTTGTTTGTTTGTTTGAAATATGCTCCTTTTATGTATAATCAGCAGGTATGACTGGCAAGGAAGGAAGGCTGAACAGTCACTCACCTTTGGTACCAGGGTTCTGCCTTCCTAGGCTTAAGAAACTCACTCCCCACATCCTTTCTAATGGGTTGAGCCCCACTTCTCAATTCATTTGGGGGGGGTCAGTCTTTCCCTTCAAAAGCTAGCAGCACCTGCCTTCCAGGAGAAAGGAAAAAATGGCTACTCACTTCAGATCACTTTTCTGCTTCTATGTACAACTCTCGCTCTTGTCTACAAGGAATATATTTCCAGAGATTGTTCACGTCTCTTTCTGTCTCATTCTCTCTCTGTGTGTCCCTCCTCCTTTCCTTCTATCTCTATTAAGTATCTGACTCCTAACTCCCAGTTGGTTTGCACTGTCAAAATCAGAACCAAGATGATAAAACTTCAATAATTTAGAATTCTTTCCCTCCTGAATTTGTTCCTCTCACCCTTCTTTTCTCATCTCCCTGTATGCATTCAAATAAGGCATAAACTCAAGAACTAAAGGCTTTGAATATAGCTTTAGAAGTAAAGCAAGGCAATGGGCTTTTATTAAGCGTTTACACAGTGCCACACACTGTGCCAAGTGCTAGGGAAACAAATGTAAGACTCATGGTGACTGCTCTGGCCCACGATGCCAGGTGTGTTAGATTTCATCCTTGCCCTTAGAGCATCTATTCTCTGCCGCTGGCTCAAGCCCTTGCTTCCCAATTTTAGAAGATTCCTCAGCACTCTAAGTTTTATTTGCTCATGGAACAGATTAGTTTTTACAAAGGAACATTTACTTCACAGGTATAGTAAGAACAAGCAGAAACACCCTCTGTAACACCTCGCGAACGCTTGGTTTTTGGGGAAGGGAGAGTGGACTTAGGTTTGCATATAAGCTCAGTGAGGTCAGTTTCAGATCTTAGCTCAGTTGCCATATAGCATCAGTCCCCACAAGTTCCAGTTCTAAAGACCCTCCAGGCTCATGTCCAGGCTGCTTGGCTTCTCGGGGCATCTATGCTGTGCTGGCAGCAGCATCCATCCTGGAATCCCCCATGCAAGGTACCATGGCTCAAGCTTCTGAATCTGAGGACTCTATTGCCCATTTGTAGAACTGAGCAAAGAAAATCAAAAGGCCCTGAGCAAAGAAAATCAAAAGGCCCTTTTCTTAGGGCCAAAGGACTCAAAGGGAGGGGAAGATATCTTTCCTAACCTAGCTTAGTACATGGAAAACATGCTGTAAATAAACCTTAGGATGCCACATAACAGAAAGCAAGATCACCCTAGTGTAGTAGTTAGTAAATATGCCAGCAGTTCCACATGTGCATCCAATGGAAAGAAGCTGCTCCTATCCACCTGAAAAAAAGAACATAGAATATTTTCTCTCAACAGATCCTTGGCATCTTCCATGTCAGTACCTCCATTTATGACCTTAAATATAAAACCTAAGTTTTTATATGGCCATATAAGGTTCAGTTTGATGTGCATCAAAACCCTGTTAAATAAGAAAAAAAGACAGTCCTTGTTCTCAAGGAGCTTACAATATAAAGAAAACACACACAAGGGAGCTAATAAGAAAGACGAGAGGGAAAAGGTACCCAGTGTGGAGGCATAATGTTCAAGTCCAGAAAGACAGAAGCACGGCCAGGAGAGGAATGAAAGCTGACCAGCCCTGGGTCATTCCCCAAAGAGGAGGCTCCAAGAAAAACTCATCAATGGGAAGTGGGATCAGAAGTTTCAGAGTGAAAAAGCTGATGGTTACTTAACAAAAACCTCCAAAAAATGCTTCAAAAAGTACTTAATACTGACTGTTCAGTCTGTAGCCAGAAGATACTTTCTTCTCACCTCATCTTATTCTCTATTGAAATGAATAGCTTTTGATTTTTTAAAATGTGTTGTCTCCTCCCTTAGAATCTAAACTTTTAGAGGGTAAGAACTGTATTATTTGTATCCTCAGGGATTAGCACAGTACTTAAAATTTTATATCTAATTATCTGTCTATTTCTTTATCTATCTATCTTTCCATCCATCTACCTACATACCTTACTTACTTAGCTATCAGTTCCTAGATAGAGGCAGATAAGTGGGGAGTGGGTCTCCTCTTTCAGAAGAGTGCTAGGCATAGATTTACCAATTATCACCTTTACTTCCTACTTAATTGATAAATCTCAGGATTATTCTTTTTCCACAAAGATTGACCCCAGAGAAGGAGGTCATGCTTTCAATAAGAAAAACACTACTTATATTTTTCCTATGTCTCCTTATTCTTGTCTTGTGAGGCACTGGGGGAAGCATTTATATTAGGTGTGTCTCTTCTGATCTATTATCTTAACGGGAAAATCACAAATGGATATATGACCATAGTATGTATGTGTTCATTAAGTGAGATTTCAAGATGTCCCCAAAAGACTCTCCCTTCTTCTTCCAAAAGAAAGCATGTTGCATTGGAAAAGACACTGACCTTAAAGCCTAAAGTTCTGAAATATAGTCCTAGTTATGATTCTAATTAGTCAGGTGGCTATGAGTAAGTCAGTTAATCTCTCTGGACCCCATTTTTTTCAATTAACAAAGATGTATTTTGCCTCCCTCTCATTTCTCTCTACTGGAAAGAGTTGGGGAGAGGAGGTAAAGGGGGAAGAAAAACCAAACCCATGTAATACCTATGTATAATGAAGCAAAAAAAAAATCCATACATTAGCAATGTATGTCTCCTGCTCTTTGCTATCATTACCCCTTTTTTCAGTAGACATGTAATGTGTTTGATCATCAGTTTTCTGGAATCATGGATGATCTTCTCATTGATCAGAGTTCTTAAGACTTTCGAATCCATTTGTCTTTACAATGTTATTGGTATAAATTATTCTCCTATTTTTGCTCACTTTGCATAAGTTCACATAAATATTCCAAAGTTTCTCTAATATTATGCCTTTCATCATTTCTCATGGTTTATTATATTCATACACCATAATTTTTTAGCCATTCTTAAAATGATGGACAGCCCCGTAAGAGTCTAGTTCTCTGCTGCTATAAAAAGAACTGCCATAAATATTTTGGTACGTGTGGGTCTTTTTTACTTTTTTTTAGATCTTTGTGTGCCTCAGTTTCTTCAAATGTAAAATGAGGATTTTGGACAAGGACATCATACTTTAAAATTTGATGATTCTCTCCTTTTTATTTGCAACATGCTTATTTTTGTTTGTTAGAACTTGGTTTAACCGATAACTAGTAAATTACTTTCACTGGCATTTCTACTTGAGAGAAATAGATTATCTGATTTTTGTCTTGCATGGCATCTTATTTTTCTGATTCCCCCCCTGATTCACTCACTGTTCCATTATCAGTAAGAAATAGGCCACATGCCAACATTGCTTTTGTGCAGAACCTGGGATGATGCTTGATCTTCAGACACTTTTTGTAAACTGAAGTTTATTCATAAATTACAGACTGGCCCAAGTAGGTCAATGCTTCTCCTCCTTTGTGACATTCTATCTCCTGGCTCCAGGAATGTACCTCCTCCTCTTTTCCATCTCTAGGAATCCCTTGCTCCCTTGATAATGTTGTTCAAGTGATATCTTGTGCATGATCTACCCCATTGCTAATATCCTCCCCTACTCTATCCCAAGCATTTTAACTTACTCTTTACTTACTTTACATTTGCTTCTAAGTATTTTTAAACTCCTTGGTATATCTTTCATTTGTGCCTTTGAATGCCCAGCACCTGGCACAGTACATGGTACATTATTATGTTTATTCCTATTTATTGATTCATTTTGTGCCCAGATAATCTTAGTGCAAATCTGAGGGGGGGAGCTATGTTGAAAATTGCGATTATCCATTGTGTTGTAGCACCAAGAAAAGGGGAAATATAACAAACTTAAAGAGAGAAAAACAAATGGTGAAAACATAAAAGGGAAGAAAGAATATAACCTAAGAATCTCACCTACTGTTCTTTGGGAAAATATTTGGCCTGAAGAATAATCCATGTGGACATGTCCACAATAAACATAAAACAAGACCGATGTCATAATCCTTAGTTTTTGCCTAATTTTGCAGGATACTTGAGGCTTAAATAAAATGTGATTCTATTGGAGTTTATGCCATGTTTTGAGAGAGAGAGAAGGGCTTAAAAACCAGGTTAGTTTATTGACCAGCTTAAAGATAAGTGCTAGGCAAGCATAAGGTGCCATTTTTAAGTAATTGAATTTGGGAAGAGCAAAGAATAAAAAGGCATAGTATATTAGACAAGTTGTATACTCTAAATCATAAGACCCAGGTTTCTAATCTGATGCTGTGTGAATTAATTTGGGCATATGCCTTTTCATCTCAGGGCTTGAGTTTCCTCATCTGTAAAATAAAAGGGCTCGATTATGTGATCTCTAAGGGACCATCAAACTCTAATATTCTATGATTCTATGACTTATTCCAATATCTTTGCTAAATTGGAATCCAAATGAATATGCCCTCAATCTGGAGGCAATTCATCTTTTCTAAAGTAAATTCTGTTTCTAAGCTCTTTCCTATATGATCACCAAATCATTTAAGGTCTTTGTTGAAGGCTAGAGAAATTAAAAATGAAAGATTTTTGAAACAGTAATTCTCAAAGTGTAAGCCAAGGACTCTCCTCAACCCTCTCAGGGGATCTGTGAGGTCAACATTATTTTCATAATAATACTGAAATGATATTCATCTATTAAAAAACTCCCTCCTTTCCAACTACATCTCTGAGCGAGACCAGATTTCCTTTACATCATTTAATAAAATTAAACATATCACAGATTGAATGTAAAAGCATATATAAGAATCCAACTGCCTTCTATTAAGCCAAACATTAAGGAGATTTGTAAAAAAATATGTGAAACAATATCACTTTCCTCAATAATTTCTTTTGCCTTGGAAGAATGTAGTTAATTTTACAGGAATATTATATATATATATATATATATATATATATATATATATACTATTTACATATAATGAGTTTATTATTTTAAATGAATGCATAAATAAATACTAATTAATTTAGAATTATTTAGTTATAATTAAATAAATAAATGGTCAGAGTGGATAGAGGGGAAGAATAAACTTAATGAGATCAAATCTGACCTCATATACTTTACTGGTTGTGTGACCCTGAGCAAGTGATTTAATCTGTTGTCTTCGTTTCCTCATCTGGAAAATAATCTGGAAAACAAAATGATAAACTGTTTCAGTATCTTTGCCAAGAAATCCCCAAATGGAAATCACAAGGAGTTGGACAATATATGGGGGTGGCCAAGTGGCTTAGTGGACAGAAGTTCCTGGGCTCAAGTCTAACCTCAGATATTTTCTAGCTCTGTGACATTGGGCAAGTCATTTAAGGCCAATTGCCTAACCCTCTTCTGCTTTGGAACTAATACTTATTATGAATTCTAAGATAAAAGGTAAGGCATATATATATATATGTATATATGCATATATATGCATAGCTATATATACTATATAAATATATGTATGTATACCTTATAAAGTCTAAGGTAATGTACACATACATATATATATGTGTTTATATACATGTTTATATATGTGCATTCATATGTGCATAAATAAATATTTTAAAATTTTTATCAGTTTTATATCTAATATAGTAAATATTAATAGCACAAGTCCACATAAATAAAAGCTCTTTGGGGTTCTCAACAATTCTAAAGAACATAAAGGAGTCCTGAGACAAAAAATTTGTAGAACTGCTGCTTTAAATGAAAATGTGTAATTGCTTAATCCAATCTGTCTTTAACTTTCAAGGAGCACAGATCTTCAAACTTATCATAAAAGAGAAGCAACAAACCAGCAACTAAGATCCTATCTCTGTTGACAGTTGTCAAGATCAAATTGGGTCAATAATGCCTGAGGATTCATCTTGGTTTACAAGACAATTTAGGGCTTTACTTTTACTGCTGGAAAGTTGTTACATATAAAAGATATAAGGATTTAATGAAATTCTATCTATAGGTTATAGTGAGATTGAGGAGGTGAGAGAAAGATGGTAGGGAATTTAGACTGCTTAGGAGTCCAAGTTTGAAGATTGGATATAGACCTGATAACTACTTTGCTAATTAAGAAAAAATGTGTTCAAGTAAACAGGAGTCTCATATAATAAGCAGGATGGGGACAGTGGAATACAGGTACATCTAGGAACTACAGTCACTCAGCTGATATTCTTGAAAAGCTGGAATGGAATGTTCATCCTCTTCTTCATATATCTATTAACTCTAATTTTTCTAAGATTTCATTCATGTCTCTTACCTCTTTCTCATTTATTTTTTGGTTTTATTTATCTAGATTTGATAGAGGAAAGTTCAGAACTCCCACTAGTATAGGTTTACTATTTATTTCCTCCTTCAACTCCACTAGTTCCTCCTTTAGAAATTTGGATGCTATACCATTTGGTGCTATACATGTTGATTGCTGATATTTCCTCATTGTCTATACTGCCTTTTATCAGGATGTAGTTACCTTCCCTATATCTTTTAATCAGATCTATATTTACTTTGGCTTTGTCAGATATCATGATTTCAACTCCTACCTTCTTTTTCTCAGTTGAAGCCCAATAGATTTTGCTCCAACCTTTAATCCTTACCCTGTAAATGTCTATCTGCCTCATGTGTATTTCTTGTAGACAATATATGGTAGGATTTTGATTTCTAATCCACTCTCCTATTTGTTTCATTTTATGGGTGAATTCATCCCATTCATGTCCAAAGTTATGATTTTCACTTGTGTATTCCCCAACATTTTGATATCCTCTCCTAGTTATGCCCATTCTTCTTTTGCTAAAAATGATTGATTTGCTTTTAATCAGTCCCCTTAATCCCCGTCCTCATTATACTTCACTTTATGCCCCCTCCATTTTTGTTCCCTTCTTATTTTTTTAGGGTCTCTTAAGTCCCCTACCCCATTCATTTTTTTAACTCCCTGACCCATTATCCCCCTTGATTTTTCCTTTCTCACTTTCCCTGTATGGTAAAATATAATTTGATACCCCATTAGATCTAGATGCTCTTCCCTTTCAGAATTGACTTCACTGAGAGTAAAGTTTAAGTATTACCTATTAGCACTCTCTTCCTCTCCTTCTTATAATAGCATTCTTCCCCTCCTCTTCCCATGTGTCTCTTTGTGTGATATAGATTATCTTATTCATCTTATTCCTTCAAGTTTCTCTTGGTGCCATCTTTGATTCCCCCCTCCCTTTTTCTTTTCTTTCATATCATCTTAGACTACTTATTATCCCAATCTCTACCTGTGAATGATTCCTCTAATAACTATAATAGTGAATATAATTTTTGGGAGTTACAAATAACATTTTTCTATATATTAATATAAACAATTTGATCTTATTGAAGCCCTTAAAGAAGAAAGTTTGAATAAAAAACATCCCCCCCCTTCCCTCACTTTCTTATTTACCTTTTCATGTTTTTCTTGATCTTTGTGTTTGGATATCAAACTTTCCACTTGGTTCTGGTCTTTTCTTTACAAATACTTGGAAACCTTCTATTTTGTTGGATGCCCATACTTTCCCCTGGAAGTATATAATCAGTTTTGATGGGTAGGTGATCCTTGGTTGAAGACCCAATTCTCTTGCCTTTCTGAATATCATATTCCAAGACTTGTGGTCCTTTAGTGTGGAAGCTGCCAGATCTTGTGTAATCCTGCTTGGTGTTCCTTGATATCTAAATTGTCTCTTTTTTGCTTCTTGTAAATTTTTCTCCTTAGCTTTGAAGCTCTTGAGTTTGGCAATTACATTCCTGGGTTTATCTTTTGAGGATTTAGTGTAGAGGGTGTTCTATGAACTCTTTCAATGTCTATTTTGCCTCCTTGTTCAAGAACATCAGGGAAATTTTCTTGGATAATTTTTGGTAATATGATGTCAAGATTTCCATTTATTTCTGGGTTTTCAGGTAGACCAGTGATTCTCAAATTGTCTCTTTGAGACTGGTTTTGATGGTCTATCATCTTGTCAGTGAGATATTTTGTTTTCTTCTATTTTGTCAATCTTTTAACTTTGCTTTATTAATTCTTACTGTTTTGCAAGATTATTAGCTTTCAATTGCCTAATTCTGACCTTTAAAGCCTAGTTTTTGTTATACTCTTTTGATTTTCCTTTTTCAGTTTGGTATTGCTTCCAGCTATTTCTCCAATTGGGAGTTCCTGTCCTTTAAACTATTATTTTCTTTTTGAACTATTTCCCATTTTTCTTGCCAAAATTCTTCCATCTTTTTGATAAGCTCCAATTTAAATTCTTCAAGAGCTTGTGGCCAATTTCTATTTTTTTGGAAAGTTTAGATGCATTTCTTTTTATGTCCTCTTCTGCTATTTCCTCTGTAGTTTGGATTTTCCTCCATAAAAATTATCCAGGGTCAATAGCTTCTTCTTGTTCTTCTTGGTGTTGGGAAGTTGTTTTTCCTGGGCATTGTTCACCATCACTATGATGGTTTTTCCTTCCCTTTGGATTCAGAAGTTTGAGTGAGGAAAGAAGGCTCTCTGTGTATGGAGCTAAAGAGCGCGGTTTTTGCCTGAGACTACCTCTCGAGTCTCCACAGCTTCTACCATTTGCTGCCCTTCTCTGTGGTATCTCCCCATGGGTGCCCAAGGTCTGAGTTCTTCAGCCTGCTGGGGTCTCATGTCCACCTGCTCTCAGGGGAAGGTCTTTGGTGGTCTTAGTCAGCTGCCATGGACCTAGGGGTGCCCCTCACTCACTCACTGATTCTAGCACACTGACTCTGACTCTGGCTCCGTAAGTGGGTGGGGGAGGGTGGTTCAACTAATGTTTTGGTGGAAGCTATTTCAGCCCCTTATAGTGTGGAAATGCCCAAATCCCATGTACCTTCAATGCTACACCCTAATGTGGAGTCCCTTTGTTCATATGAATTTGATTTTTTTTTTTTGCCTTTTGAGGTAGTCTACATTGGTAGGTGGTAAAGAGAGGAAGAGTCCTGGGAGTACACTGCTACCATGTTTACCTGTAAATTCCTTTCCTCCTTCACATAAATATGCACTTTCTTCCCCATCTTGGCTTGTGTGAAGTCTATCTGGACTTTGCTGGACCTTGTTTTTCCTAATATCTGGTCCCTAAAGATGTCTAGTCTGCCCAGATTTCCAAAATATAGCCGTATACACATTTACATAGTGGTATTGGTCAAAATCTGAATTTTAATTGAGAGACTTAGGTCGTCTTATTCCCTCTTGTAGCTATCTTGGCAACCTTTTTTTTTCCCATCAGCCCATTATAATTTCATCTTTTATCTTAGACTAGCAGCTTGATGCAAAATTCCCCCATGTGCAACTGTGTTGACAACCTATTAACTTCCACTGGGACTGTGACAGTTCTGACTGAGATAGCTCAGTGAGGACAATCAGAAATTAATGGCATGACTGCCAAATTTAAAGGTGGACCAGTAGAGAGATGGAAATAATGAGTTTCCCTATACTCTTTCAGAGACATTTTAAAGGGCTGTATGTGTTTAAAAATCATTTCTTCCTTTATATTCCATGTTTTGATTCAGCTTTTATGTCCCTTTGCTCTGAAATTAGAAGATTCTTAAACACTTTGGAGTCTGTGTTTTAAAGCTAATTTTCATTAGCTATATGAACTTGGACATATTTATTATGGGGAAGGATGAAAATTTTGAGGGAAACCATCAAATCATTTTGGTGAGTCCTGGGGATTAAAAAAAATCTTTTCTTTGAAAATAAATAAGCCAACATATGAGATCTGAAGCCTTACTATGCTTTTTGGAATATATCAATTAAAATAATTTCAATTTAATTAGACTGCTTGGTTCTTTTTTGTCAAATATAAGTTAAATTAAATGTTCTTTCTCTCTTTGGATTGAATTAAAATGTTCTCAGTTCAATTAAGAGAGAGAGAGAGAGAGAGAGAGAGAGAGAGAGAGAGAGAGAGAGAGAGAGAGAGAGAGAGAGAGAGAGAGATTCTAGTTCTTTTCTGGGTGAGAAGCAAGGCAGGAGAAATGTGGTTCAAAAGGGTTCTTCATCATGGGAATAATATTCCTTAACTAGTGGTTCCAGGCAGCTAGGTGGTACAGTAGATAGAATAGTAGACCTAGAGTCAAGAAGATGCCTCTTCATGAATTCAAATCTGGCCTGAGACACTTATTGGTTATGTGAACCCTGTTTACCTAAGTTTTCTAAACAGTAAAATGAGCTGAAAAAAGGAAATGGCACACCACCTCAATGTCTTTACTGAAGAAACCCCCAAGAGGGATCACAAAGAATTGTAAACTCCTAATAAAAATGATTGAACAAAAAACTAGTGGTTATATGAATCAAATGAGACCATTTTTGTTATATACTTTACTTTCATATTATCAATATTTAATTCTCAAGCAAAACTCTAATTTATTAAAAAATTATCTAATTACTTACTTGAATTTGACCCCAAGTGGATGATAAATTAAGAAGTCTACTTTCAGATTGGGGATACTTGCTTCCATCCAATTTGAAATCAATTAATTACATTAAGTTCAAGGCTCTGTGCTCAGGATTGAGGATACAAAAGCAAAAATAAAACTGCTTCCTGAATGTTGTCCTTTATGGGGTCTTAATATTTAAAAAGAAGCTTCTTTGATGACAATTAAATTTGGTGGCATTTAGGGAGAATCTTCCATGTATTAGGCATTGAAAAAACAAAAAAGATACTGAGATGATCTTCTCTGATCCATCTTCCCTTCTAAACTGATAGAGAACAGCTCATGGGTGACCTTTTTTTGTCTATCAGTTGTCCATGTCACTCAATCAATCAGTAATATTTATTAAACATATCCTTCATGCTGGGTAGGCACTATTCTAAACCCTGAGTATGCCAGGAAAGGTAAAAACCAATAGTTTTATGTACAATCAACTAATAAACATTTATTAAGTGCTTCCTGCATGCCTGGGACTGTGCTAAGCACTTGAGATAAAGAAAAAAATGGCAAAAGACAGTCCCTCCCTTGAAAGACCTCACCATCTAACTAAACAAGCCAGTAGACCCTCCAAAGCAGATCAATCCAAGGACAACAATAAAAAAGTACAGAATTTCAGAGATGGAATGGAAGGGAAGTTTGTAGAGATCTAGTCCAAACTAGATCTGAATAGATCTCTTCTATACCACAGCTGGAAAATGGTCATTCAACTTTTTAAAAATAACTTTTGATGTGTTTGATGTTTTATTTTTACATAAGTATAAATATATATTCATATATACATATGAATATATATTTATAGATAACCCCTACTTTGTAAGAGGCTTCATAGCAAAGTAAAATAGGTAAATAAAACTCATAATACGGTGACCTCATCTGAGAATAAGTGCAATATTTCACATATTTCACACATCTCCCATATTTCTTGCTTTTTCAATTAACAGTAAACTATTTTCTCAAAAGCTCACACATGTCCTTATTCCAATGGAGGAAACAAAAACAAAAAACACATAAATTCATTGGAATAAATATGCACAGAGAAGCAAAACAAATTTTCCCCAAAGGCTACACACCAAAGAAAATATGTCTCATTCCTGACCCTGTCACCTCTATGGAATAGATAGAATTTTCAGACATCTGGAATCATGAATGGTAATTGTGTAGATCATACAACAGTTTTCAAAGTTGTTTGATTTTGCTCTGTTATTGTCATTATATGTATAAATTGTTCTCCTGGTACTGCTCATTTCATTCTTTAGCAGCTCATAAAAGTTTTCTAAATTCTTCATTTTTCCAATATGGCCATTATATGCAAATTATTTTTCTGGTCATGTTTGCTTTACTCTGTGTCATTTCATATAGTCTTTCCTTTTCTTTTTTAAATCATTCATCTACTCATTGCTTTTAGCAAAAACATAATACATCTGAGTTGTATACTACAATTTAGTCATTCTTCAAGTGCTAACTATCCAGCCTCCTTGTTTCTAGGGTTCTGGGTTTGTTTGGGGTTTTTTGCCACTACTAAAAAGGGCTGCTAAAAATATATATTTTTGCACATAAAACAGCTTTTCATCTTTCTTTGATCCCTTTAAGGTATAGGCCTAACAGTGGTATAGCTTGGTCCAAAGGGGCACTGTTTAGTCATTTTTATGCATAATTCAAAATTGCCTTCCTGATTGATTGTACAGCAAGATTTCTAGTGAGAGGAAAACCTATGTTGCCTGAGGCAAACCTTTCCACTTTTAGCTGAGTTTATCTGAAAGTGAAGGGTAGCACAAAGTTTCCTTATTTGAAGCCTAAATCTATCCCTGAAACTTCTGAACATCAATCCTAATTCTGCCCTCTGAAGCCAAGGAAGGATATTTAATCCATTTTAAATGACAGGCCTTTAAGTATTTGGTGACTTAAAGGCAGCTATTATAAGTCTTCTCTAGACTATATTTCCCAGGTATTCTATCTACTGAGTCATTGAGCTATCTTACCAGAGGATTTGGGTTTAAACCTGCTTTTAGCATTTTCTGACTCTGGGACCTCAGGCAAGTCACTTAACTAACTTAGGTTTCCTCATCTACAAAGGGAGAGATTGGACTAAACATCTAAGGCTACTTCACAATCTTCTATGATCCTATGACTCTCAGAGGATCAGGTAGAAACAGATGCCTGAGACAATTTGTGTGCCCAGACTGCAACTTCAAGCTGCCTGTGAGCCCACCTCCAACCTCACCCCACCCCATTACCACAGAGAGTGGCACTAACTTTGGGTGACTGGACAGAGATGGGTGGAGCATGCAAAAAAAAATATCCTCAGGCACTGGGAAGAGGAGGGATGGATCAGTAATCCCATGTTCGCCCAGCACACATGTCAATATTTTGCCAACGCTGGGCTAAGAATTGAGTGGATAAAATAGTAAAAATATTTCTTGAAAAAGGGATCTTTTTGGAACAAGGAAAGTAGAAGATGATAGATAAAATCAAAGAGAGAAAATGTAGAGTGAAAGGATGAATATAAGGACCAACATGGCAGATCCAGTATATAAGAATGAGGAGAGCCAACTATAATAGTCTGAGATGGGAAAAAGACACAAAAGAAAAGAAAATATCCACAGTATTTTTTTCAAAACTAGATACGGATCTATGCCACAGACTAGAGAAAGAAAGTTAAAAAATAGATTCCTACCACTTCCGGGTAAGCATGGTGGCAGCCTAGATGTGGGACTCTTCCTCTCTCCAGCACCCACTAATATAGACTACCTAAAAAGACCAAAAAAACCATTCTCATAAGAATGGAGGGACTCTACAGTAGGGTGTAACATTGAAGGTATGAGGGATTTGGGCATTTACATAGTATAAGGGGTGAAAAAGCTCCCACTGAAACATGAGCTGATCTATCCTCCCCCACCCCACCTACAGAGCCAGACTCAGAGCCAGTGTGCACCAGAATCAGCAAGTGAGTGAGGGGCACCTCTAGAGTGAGCAAGGGTCACTTCTAGGTCCTTGGGAGCTAACTAAGACCACCAAAGACCTACCCCTGAGAGCAGCAATACCAGAAACCCAGGCAGGCGAGGGAGCACAGATTGTGGGCACTCCCTCACAGAGACGAGCTGCAAACAGCTATAGCTGTGGAGATTTGAGAGCTTGCCTCAGGCAAAATCCTTGCTCCTTAACTCCATACACAGAGAACCTGCCCAGCTCACTCAGATTTCTAACTAAAAAGGGAAGGAAAAACCTCCACAGTGGTGGAAAATTCTGCCCCGGGGCAAACATCCTCCAAGAAAAAACACACAAAAAAGGCAGTGACCCTTGAAAATTTTTATGGAGGAAAAACACAGACTACAGAAGAAAAACAGGAGGAAATTCAAATAAACCCAAAACCTTCCCACCCCACCCCCCAAATGGAAATTGTCCACAAGCTTTGGAAGAATTTAAATTGGAGATTATCAAAAAGATGGAATCCTTCTGGCAAGATAAGTGGGAAATGGTTCAAAGAGAAAACCAAAAATTAAAGCAGAAAACCAAAAGATTATAACAGAAAACCAGGCCTTAAGGACCAGAATTGAGCAACTGGAAACCAATGATCTTGCAAAACAGCAAAAATTAATAAAGCAAAGTCAAAAGACTGACAATATAGAAGAAAAACATAAAATATCTCACTGACAAGGTGACAGATCAGGAAAATAGGTCACAATGAGACAATTTGAGAATCATTGGTCTACCTGAAAAGCCAGAAATAAACAGAAATCAGGACATCATAATACAAGAAATCATCCAAGAAAACTGCCCTGATGTTCTTGACCAAGTGTGCAAAATAGAAATTGAAAGAGTTCATAGAACACCCTCTACACTAAACACCCAAAAGACAACTCCTAGGAATGTAATTGCCAAATTCCAGAGCTTTCTAGCTAAGGAGAAAAATCCCACAAGAAGCCAAAAAGAGACAATTCAAATACCAGGGAGCACCAATCAGGATCACACAAGACCTGGCATGACCGCAAGGCCTGGAGCATGATATTCAGAAAAGCAAGAGAACTGGGTCTTCAACCAAGAATCACCTATCCATCAAAACTGACTATATACTTCCAGGGGAAAGTATGGGCATTCAAGAAAAATAGAAGACTTCCAAGTATTTGTAATGAAAAGATCAGAACAAAGTGGGATGTTTGATATCCAAACACAAAGATCAAGAGAAACATGAAAAGGTAAATAAGAAAGAGAGGCAAAAGGGGAAAAATGTTTTTTTTAATTCATACTCTCTTCTTTAAAGGCTACAATTAGATGAAATTATAAATAATAATATATGGGGGAAATGTTATTTGTAACTCTCAAAAATTGTATTCATTATTATAGTAATTAGAAGAATCACTCAAAGGAAAAGATTGAGGCATTAAGGGCTATAAGATGATATGCAAAAAAAAAAAGAAAGAAAAATGGTGGGGGGAAATCATAGATGGTACCAAGATGGTACTTGATGAAATAAAACAAATAGGATAATCTGTTTCACACAAAGATAAACATGGGAAGGGGAGGGAAAGAATACTCTTATAAGAATGAGAGGAAGAGAGTGCTAATAGGTAATACTTAAACCTTACTCTCAGTGAAGTCAATTCTGAGAGGGAAGAGCATTTAGATCCATTGGGATCTTGAATTCTATCTTATCTTACAAGGTAAGTGAGAAGAGAAAACTAAGGGGGGTAGGGAGGAGGGAGTACTAAAATAGAGGGAAGGAGAGGGGGAGGGAAATTAACAGACCCTAAATTTAAAAAAAATAAGAAGGGAACAAAAAGGGAGGGACTAGAAAGGGAAGCATATCAAGAGAGGGGATTAGGGGGACTGATTAAAAGTAAACTACTGGTTTAAAAGGATATAGCAAAAGAAGAAAGGGCAGAACTAGGAGAGGATATCAAAATTCTAGGAAATTCACAAGTGACAATCATAACTTTGAACATCAATGGGATGAACTTACCCATAAAATGTAGACGAATAGGAGAGTGTATTAGAATCCAAAATCATACCATATGTTGTCTAAAAGAAACACACTTTAGGTGGATAGATACTCACAAGTACAGAATTAAAGGTTGGAGCAAGATCTATTGGGCCTCAACTGATAGAAAGAATGCAGGAGTTGCAATCATGATATCAGACAAAGCCAAAGTAAAAATAGACCTGGTTAAAAGGGATAGGGAAGGTAAATACATCCTGATAAAAGGGAGTATAGACAATGAGGAAATATCACTAATCAACATGTATGCAACAAATGTTACAGCATCCAAATTTCTAAAGGAGAAACTAGTAGAATTGAATGAGAAAATAGATAGTAAAACTATACTAGTGGGAGACCTGAGCCTGCCACCATCAAATTTATATAAATCAAATTAAAAAATAAATAATAAAGAGGTAAAAGAGTTGAATGAAATCTTAGAAAAATTAGAGATAATAGATATATGGAGAAAAATAAATAGGGACAAAAAGGAATACACCTTCTTTTCAGCAGTACATTCACAAAGACTGACCATATATTAAGTCATAAAAACATGGCACTCAAATGCAGAAAAGCAGAAATAATAAATGCAGCCTTTTCATATCATAAGCAATAAAAGTAATGATCTGTAAGGGTACATGGAGAGCCAAATTAAAAATAAATTGGAAATTAAATAATATGATTCTCCAAAATTGGTTAGAGAATAAATCATAGAACCAATTAATAATTTCATTGAAGAAAATGACAATGATGAGACATCCTTTCAAACTCTATGGAATGCAGACAAAACAGTTCTCAGGGGGAAGTTTATATCTTTAAGTTCATATAATATCAAATTAGGGAGGTGAGAGGTCAATGAGTTGGACATGCAAATCAAAAAACTTGAAAGCAAACAAATTAAAACCCCCCAGAAGAAAACCAAATTAGACATCCTAAAAATTAAGGGAGAAATTGATAAAATCAAAAGTGATAGAACTATTGAATTAATAAATAAGACTAGAAGCTGGTATTTTGGAAAAAATAGACAAAATACTGGTTAATCTAATAAAAAAGAAAAGAAGAAAACCAAATTAATATTATCGTAGATGGAAAGGGAGAACTCACCTCCAATGAAGAGGAAATTAAGGCAATCATTAAAAACTATTGCCCAATTATATGGCAATAAGTATGGCAATCTAGGTGATATGGGTGAATATTTACAAAACTATAAACTATCTAGATGAACAGAATAAGAAATAGAATTCTTAAATAATCACATATCAGAAAAAGAAATTGAACAGGTCATCAAAGAACTCCCTAAGAAAAAATCCCCAGGGCCTGATGGATTCACAAGTGAATTCTATCAAACATTCAAGGAACAGCTAATCCCAATACTAATCAAACTATTTGACATAATAAGCAAAGAGGGAGTTCTACCAAATTCCTTTTATGACACAAATATGGTACTGATTCCAAAGCAAGGAAGGTCGAAAACAGAGAAAGAAAACTATAGACCAATCTCTTTAATGAATATAGATGCAAAAATCTTAAATAGGATACTAGCAAAAAGACTCCAGCAAGTCATCACAAGGGTTATTCTCTACAATCAGGTGGAATTTATACCAAGAATGGAAGAATGGTTCAATGTTAGGAAAACCATCCACATAATTGACCATATCAATGAGCAAACCAACAAAAATCACATGATAATCTCAATAGATGCAGAAAAAGCCTTTGACAAAGTGCAACATCCATTCCTATTGAAAACACTAGAAAATATAGGAATAAAAGGGCCTTTCCTAAAAATAATAAACAGTATCTATCTAAAACCATCAGCCAACATCATCTGCAATGGGGATAAACTAGATGCATTCCCAATAAGATCAGAAACAAAACAAGGATGCCCATTATCACCTCTATTATTTTACATTATACTAGAAACACTAGCAGTAGCAATTAGAGAAGAAAAAGAAATTGAAGGTATTAAAATTGGCAATGAAGAGACAAAGCTATCACTCTTCACAGATGAAATGATGGTCTACTTAAAGAATCCTAGAGAATCCAATAAAAAGCTAGTGGAAATAATCAACAACATTAGCAAAGTTGCAGGATACAAAATAAACCCACATAAGTCATCAGCATTTCTATATATCTCCAACACATCTCAGCAGCAAGAATTAGAAAGAGAAATTCCATTTAAAATCACCCTACACAATATAAAATACTTTGGAATCTATCTACTGAGACAAACACAGGAATTATATGAACACAACTACAAAACACTTTCCACACAACTAAAACTAGATCTGAGCAATTGGAAAAACATTAACTGCTCATGGGTAGGACGAGCTAACATAATAAAAATGACTATCCTACCCAAATTTATCTATTTATTTAGTGCCGTACCCATCAAACTACAAAAAAAAACTTTTTAACTGAATGAGAAAAAAATAACAAAGTTCATTTGGAAGAACAAAAGATCAAGGATATCCAGAGAAATCATGAAAAAAAAATGCAAAGGAAAGTGGCCTTTCAATACCAGATCTCAAACTATACTATAAAGCAGTGGTCATCAAAACAATTTGGAACTGGCTAGGAGACAGAAAGGAGGATCAGTGGAATAGACTTGGTGTAAGTGACCTCAGCAAGACAGTCTATGACAAGCCCAAAGATCCAAACTTTTGAAACAAAAATCCACTATTTGATAAAACTGCTGTGAAAATTGGAAGACAGTGTGGGAGAGATTAGGCTTGGATCAACATTTCGCACCTTACACCAAGATAATCTCAGGATGGTTGAATGACCTGAACATAAAGAAGGAAACTATAAGTAAATTAAGTGAACACAGAATAGTATACATATCAGATCTGTGGGAAGGAAAAGTTTTCAAAATCAAGCAAGACTTAGAAAGAGTCACAAAATGTAAAATAAATAATTTGGCTACATCAAATTAAAAAGGTTTTGTCTGAACAAAATCAATGTAACCAATATTAGAAGGGAAATAACAAACTGGGAAACAATCTTCATAACAAAAACCTCTGACAAAGGTCTAATTACTCAAATTTACAAAGAGCTAAATCAATTGTACAAAAAATCAAGCCATTCTCCAATTGATAAATGGGCAAGGGACATGAATAGGCAATTTTCAGTCAATGAAATCAAAACCATTAATAAGCACATGAAAAGGTATTCCAAATCTCTTATAATCAGAGAGATGCAAATCAAAACAACTCTAAGGTATCACCTCACATCTAGCAGATTGGCTTACATGTCAACAAAGGGGATGTAGCAAAGTCAGGACATTAATTCATTGCTGGTGGAGTTGTGAATTGATCCAACCATTCTGGAAGGCAATCTAGAACTATGCCCAAAGGGCGATAAAAGACTGTCTGCCTTTTGACCCAGACATTGCACTGCTGGGTTTGTACCCCAAAGAGATAATAAGGAAAAATACATGTACAAGAATATCCATAGCTGCGCTCTTTGTGGTGGCAAAAAATTGGAAAATGAGGGGATGCCCTTCAATTGGGGAATGGCTAAAAAATTGTGGTATATGTTGGTGGTAGAATACTATTGTGCTCAAAGGAATAATAAAGTGGAGGAATTCCATGGGAACTGGAACAACCTCTAGGAATTGATGCAGAGTGAAAGGTGCAGAGCCAGGAGAACATTGTACACAGAGACTGATGCACTGTGGTACAATCGAATGTAATGGACTTCTCCATTAGTGGCAATGCAATGATCCTGAACAACTTGGAGGGATCTATGAGAAAGAACACTAGCCACATTCAGAGGAAAAACTGTGGGAGTAAAAACACCAAAGAAAAACAACTCCTTGACTATATGGGTCAAGGGGGATATGATTGGGGATGTAAACTCTAAATGAACATCCTAGTGCAAACACCAACAACATGAAAATGGGTTCTGATCAAGGATACGTGTAATACCTAGTGGAATTGCGCATCGGTTAAGGGAGGGGTGGGTGAAGGGATGAGAGCAATAGAAAATGATTTTTGTAACCAAGGAATGTTTGAAATTGACCAAATAAAAAAATAATGTAAAAAAATAGATTCCTAGAGTAGGAGAAACTACTTAAGTACAAGCCAGATTGGTGAGGGATATGATTATCAAATCAGTACAATTTTAACCAAAAGGTAAAATGGCAGCTGGTGGTGGTGGTGTAGTGGATAGCAGTCCATGCCTGAAGTCAGGAAAACTCATCCTTCTAAGGTCAAATCTGGCCTCAGACACTTACTAGCTGCATGACCTTGAGCAAGTCACATCACCCTGTTTGCCTCGGTTTCCTCACCTATAAAATGATTTGGAGAAGGGAATGTCAAACCACTCCAGTATCTTTGCCAAGAAAACCCAAAATGGGTTCACAAAGAGTCATACATGACTGAAATGACTGAATAACAACATTATAGGCTTATTATTCTCACCTTTGCAAAGGTGACTAAGTAATGTGATCAACACTTATGATATTACATGTAGCTTACATTCCAAAATTCTCTCATGTGGCTACAAAATTTAATTGACTGCTTGGCATCTTGCATATGGTAACCTGAATAGGAAAGTAGCATTGGCCATGATGTCAGAAAGGAGAAAGGCTGGAAGAAAGAGGCATTTTTTTCATGTTTTGTCAGTGCTGCATAGTTTTCTTTTTTTTTCTATTTATTTTTATTTTATTCCAACAACAAATTTCCACATAAGTTTTCCAAGGTTACATGATTCTTGTTGTCTTTCACCCCTCTTCCTTCCCCACTCCTGGAGCTGACAAGCAATTCAGCCTGGGTTATACATGTATTATCACTCAAGACATATTTTCATATTATTCATTTTTGTAAAAGAATAATCTTATAAAACCCAAACGCTAAATCATATACCCAAATAAACAAGTGACAAGTCATGTGTTTTTGCCTGCATTTCTACTCCCACAATTCTTTCTCTAGATGTGGATTCTTTTTCATAAGTCCCTCAGAATTGTTCTGGATCATTGCATTGCTTTATCGATCAGTATGAATCAAAGACAGGTCGAAGCCACTAAATGGACCAAAAAATTCATGACAATATTTAGATTTTGTTTATAGTCTTTTACAAAAATGAAAAAATTCCTTTTAGAAAGGATAATTATTTCTTAAATTCTCAAACAAGATTTTACAACTTCCTATGGTAACTATACTCCTCACTTTCTTCCATGAATATTGTCCCAAGTTTGGCTGTCTAACTCTTCCTGTGGATAATCATAATCACCATCTTCTCATGAGTGCCCCTTTTCCAAAACATTTCTATGAAAAAATCTATCAACTTCCAATTTCTCTCCTACCCTGACCCTGAAAATAGGCACACTGTTGTAAGTTCAGTTTTCAAAGGAAGAGGCATTGCAAACAAACAGGACTTAAAGTAGCAAATAAAAGAAGAAAATTCACCAAGTTCCAAAAGTCTTACAAACTAACCTTAATCTTCTGGGTCACTTATCAAATGAATACTATTGAAGTCTTAGCTACCCACTGTAAGGGGGGAAAAGAAGTTAATTTATATAAAGGTTGGACTGGGTTATTTAAGAGTGTGGTCGCCAGGAATTTATATTAATTCCACAGAGATTTATTTACAATTTATTTTCAAAATGTAGAAATAGTGAAGTAAGAATAATTAGAGAGAGGATAGTTTAAGATAGTTAGCCTAAACACTGCGTAATTTTACTTCCTGCCCCTAGCCCAACTCAGGCATGGAGAGTTGGTTCTTAGCTGGCCTTGGCAAAGCTGAAGACCTGGGGAAAAACTCTCTCAAGAGGCTAGTCTCTCCTGAGGTTAGTTTCTTCAGAAGATATCCAGGAAAGGAGCTAATTCTTTCACTCACCACATCAGTCCAACAGTCTCATTTGGAACGGGGTCTCAGGTCCAGTCAGCAGATTTCTCCTTCGGGCTCCACTTCAAAGAATGAAGAAGTGTCTCTCACAGGAAGTGACCACTCCTTTTAAAAGTGCTTCTTTTGCGTCACTTCCCGTGTCTTCCCCCACTTTTTACATGGACAAATCATAGTCTAAAACTTTGCTTAGGACTGCCGAGGAGGCAGTCAGTTGATTCTGATTCATCACCCACTATTGCTCATGTGGGTCACAGATCTCCCACTTAATGATTAAGTGATATATTTACACTTTTGGTGATTAGATCTAAAACTGGGCAGGTCTTCGTTCTCCACTTAAAGTAGGGTATTCTAAAAATAGTCAGGGGTTACAATTTTAATCTTCACAATTAGGGGAGGGTTAATTTTAATCTTCACACCACCCATTCCCTGACTTGGGGAGGCATTCCTCTGCTCCCCATTCTTGGTTGACCATTTCTCTGTAGCACTGCCTGGTCCCAACTACTTATCAGGTTCAATATTAGTTTGAGGTCCTAGTATATTTGTGTTTATTTTATAAATTATTAATTAAAAACAAATTTAAAAATAGATAAATAAATAAAAACAGAAAAGAGCCAGTGGGTTCATCTTAAAACCATATATCATCACATATATTTTACTGTCATAGGAAGGGGGAAATGTATCATGTAGTAAAGCAAAATATACTTAATTAGAGACTAGTTTTCATTAGATGCTTTAAAGGAAAATTTTCAATTTGCACCTAACTTAACAGATTCTCTAACAAGTTAATTAGAAGCAACTATTGCAGTTAATGAAACTTTCATGGGAGAATTAAAATGCTTGCAGCTGCCATGCATATATAAAAAAAGAGTGAAAGGTTTAATACTAGGTTATTTCTAAAGCTTCATGTACTCTGCAGTGTCTAAAGGGGAAAAAACCCAAGATGTATAATAGTTGCAAAGGACAGTCTAAGGAGCAGACTCAAGACCAGAAGTGGGCAAAAATTAGGAAGCTGCCTAGGACATGACACTCTTGGAGAGAGGTAAAAGAAGGACCCTATTCTTTTTAAAATTTTTATTCATATCTTTTATTTGGGGTATTACATTCATTTCTGAATAAATCTCTCCTCCCACCTAATGAGTCATCTCTTATAGCAAATATTTTAAAGGGAGGGGGGAGCAAAATCAAACAATACCTCAATCATGTATCATAATACGTGTAATACTGGTATAACCTATATTTGTTACGTCAGGGAGTGGTGGGAGAAGGAAGGAAAAAGATCTAAAGTGTCAGAAAACAATTGTCAAAAATTGTTTCTACAAAGGAGAAACCTGGGGGAAATTGTTTTTACAGCAAGTATCTCTGATAAAGGTCTTATTTCTCAAATATATGGAGAACTGAGTCAAATTTATGAGAATACAAATTATTTCTCAATTGATAAATGGTCAAAATAAATAAATAGGTAATTTTCAGATGATGAAATCAAAGCTATATATAATTATATGAAAATGCTTTTAATCACTCTTGTTTAGAGAAATGCAAATTAAAACAACTCTGAGGTACTACCTCACATCTATCAGATTGGCCAATATGACAGAAAAGGAAAATAATAACTGCTGGAGGGGATGTGGAAAAACTGGGTCACCAATGCACTATAGGTAGAATTATGAACTGATCTAATGACTCTGTAGAGTGATTTGGAACTATGCCCAAAGGACTTTAAAACTGTGTTTACACTTTGACTTAGTAGTACTACCGCTAGGTCTGTAAAGAGACTTTAAATAGGAGGAAAGGACCTATTTGGGCAAAAAAATATTCTAGCAGCTCTTTTTGTGGTGTAATATAAGGCAAGGAGAATTGGAAACTGAGGGGATGTCCAACAATTGGGGAGTGGCTGAACAAATTGTGGTTTATGATTGTGATGGAAAACTACAGTGCTTTAAGAAATGATGAATGGGATGATTTAAGAAAGCTGGGAAGACCTACATGAACTGATACAAAGTAAAGTGAGCAGAACCAGGAGAACATTGTACACAGTGACAGCAATACTATATTATGAACATTTATGAATGACTTGGCTATTCCTAGCAATACAATGATCCAAGAAAATCCCCAAGGATTGGTGATGAAAAATGCCATCTGCCTCCAGAGAAAGAATGTTGGAGTCTGAATGCTGAACAAGACATTATATTTCACTTTATTTTTTCATTTTTCTTTTGGTAGTTCAAGTTTCTTTCACAAAAGGTCTAATATGGAAAGATATTTTACACTATTACACATGTAAAAATCTATATCTGATTGTCATCTCAGGGATGGGGGAGGTGAGAAAGGAAGGAGGAGAATTTGGCTCAAACTTAAAGAAAATTAAGGTTAAAATTTGTTTTTTTCATGTAATTGAGTTAAAAGTAAAATGTAAATAAATTTGTTAAAACTTTCTACATTGTAGCTGTGTGACCCTGGGCACTCCCATTGCCTAGCCCTTACCACTCGTCTGCCTTGGAACCAATGCATAATATTGATTCTAAGACAGAAGATAATGATTTCTTTAAATTGATGTGCTTAGAATAAATTCCAACACAGAAGGACTAGGCATTTGGGGTTAAGGGACTTGTCCAAGGTCACACTTCCAAGGAAGTGGCTGAGGTCAGATATGAACCCAGGACCTCTTGGCCTGACTATCTACTGAATCATCTAGCTTTCCCCCTATTAATTTTGATAATTTAAGTCACATGTGAAGGCTCAAAACTTCCAGAGGCACAAAAGGACGTGATTTTCAAATGCCAGGGGAAATCACTTGTCTTATTCAAGGACAATGCTAGTAACAATTTAAAAAGTTGACATTTATAGAGCACATGATTTCTGAAGTGCTTTACATACACAATCTCTTTTGATTGTCACAAAATGTTATGGAATGAATATTGCAACTATTATTGCCATCATTTAAAAATAAGAAAATGGAATCCTAGAGATGAAAAATGACTTCTCTAAGGTCTCCTAGTTAATAAGTTGTAGAATATAAACTCAAACTCATCACTTCTGATTCTAGATCCTATTCTTTCTACTACACCACACAGCTTTAACAGGAGGAAATGATCCAGTGATGGGCTGGTAAATATTTAACAACCAGCTCTCCAGGGGAAAATCTGTATACACAAAATACTTTTAATTGTAATCTACATTAATAGCATATTCCCAATAGTTTTCCTAAGTCTAGACAATCAATAAAACAATAAATAAAACTCTTGATTGGTAGCATTTTCCAATTTCTGATGTGTAAATGCTTACACTAAAAACTTAATAATCCCACTTGGCACCAGCACACCTCTGGAGTGACCTCTTTTTATTTTTTTTAGAGTGACCTCTTTTTAAGACCCACTTTATCATGATTGGTTGTATTGGGTAGATAAACAATGCATTTACAATGATCATATATAGTGTTGCTATTATATCTGTAATAAAGGAATATTTAATTTGGCCAATGGGAGATGCTCATTGTGGTATTTCAGTCCCTTATCTTTAATAGAGTGGGATCTATTTCGAGGAGCTAACACCCACTATCATCAGGAGGTTTGCCAATAAATGATCAAAGCCGAATGTTGGGAAGGATTGACTGAATACAGAGTATTCAGGAGTGCTGTAAGAATTCAGTTACATAATGTAATTTAAGGCAACAACCAGTTAAAGAGTGACTGGTTTGTGTTACATGTGATTGTGAATTTTGAGTGAACCCTGAGTCTAACTCTAGAGACAGACAGATTGGAAACCAAGGGACAGTTGTACATAAATTTGGGATTTATATCTACTTGCTTTCTCAAATATTGTTGACCTAGGGAATCATTTTAGGAGTTTTTCCAAGTTATGGTTATTTTACTTGCCAGTTTAGCTGATTCTCCTCAAACTCTATATGAAAAATCATCAGAAATGGTAAATAATGAAGCATTTGCTTCACCAATTAGGAGTTATGTCTCCTTCTGGAAATAGAGTAGCACTCAAAAACGTCTTAGGCTTGGTTATGTGTGATGGAAGAAAACAAATTAACCAGACTAATTCATGTGTCTTCAAGACATGAATGGTCACCCAACTTCCTATTAAGAGTTTTGCAATTTACTATTAGAAGTGGAAACACTTTGTGTTTCTTGGAGGCAGGGGATGTATATAGGTCAAATGGAGGGAGGGAGATTGCATAAAAATGTAGGCTTATCATTAATAAGTTGAGTATTCAAAAGAATATATGCATTTAAAACACTGTGGAACATCTTGGTGTATGTAAATATATTGAAGTTTATACCTTGAAAAGGGTATTTCTCTCATTTGTAGAGATAGTTATTTGAAATGATAGCTATAGCCATCATAGGCCTTATTTCCTGGCTAGAGAGATCAATGGATTAAACCAGAGCTTAGGAACCACTATTTCCCCCTCTTTAGGGTATGAGTTCTGGTTTTAACTGAAAATAAAATGATCTGTAATAAATTCAATAGCCTTCTCTCAAAAATCCTTCCTCTATCAAAATATTGCCCATATGTTTTTGAATGTTAACTACTCTGAATTTTATTTGAAGACATTATTATCATTCCTTTCCAGTCAGTCTTCCTCCTCCTCCAACATTAGTATTCAGCAAGAACTCACTGGGTGCTTAGCCAAGTGGGTCAGCTCTTTTCCTAGCTGCTTTCTGCCTCCCCCACCCCAGTCCCTTCCTCCCTGCACTCCTACACTGCATTTTGGACATCCATTATTGAAGAGCTTCCATCACCTTCTCTCTCCATGTGTCCTTCTAGCCCTTGTGTACTGCCGTGCAGAGACAGGTGCAGAAGCCAGCAGGAGGTCACTGCTGCTGATCTCAGGCCTGTCATGTCTTGTTTCTTTTTATGGGTGCCGACTATAGCAAACAGAGGGGACATTTGGCACCAGAGCTTAAGCAGAAGCAGCAGCCATTATCATGGATGATTTTTTTTTCTTTGCTGTTATTCAGGAAGTAGAAGGTTAAACTCTTCATTTTTAAAGACCTACAGGGCGTTCTTCAGTGAATGCACTAATTACCTATGTTTTTGACCTTTTTACCCAAACAACAGATGCCCCTTCTTCCTCATGACTTTTGCATTCTTTCTTCTTCTCTTCCTTAAAAAAAAATCCAGCTTGTCAAAGAAAAATGTGTATTGGGACCAGCTTGGGGGTAGGGGTTGGAGAGGGAGGAAATGGAGGGAAAGCAGAATCTACTGTCCCCCCCCACTTTCATTCAACCAAATTTTGAGGAGACACAGTCTGGTTGGTAATTTGCATGGACTGCCCTTTCTGAAAGAATACTGCACATCTGAGAGTTCTAAAAAGAAGGAAAAGAATCCTCACTGGGATTCACTGATACATCTTCCTTTGTAAACATAGTTTCTCTATGCTGTGTGTAGTTCCATAACCAATTTCCCTTGTGCTTTTTCAAGACTTCAGATCAACACTTTGGTGAACATTTACAATTCAGATTCTTCTGGGGCTACTGCTGACTCTACTTTCACACTCTTTTTCTCCACTCCCTCAGCCCCTGCCCTATCCCTATTGACCAGGACTGACAGTTTTCAAGAGAAAAAATTATTACCTGCTCCTAGGTACCACCAAAGTGTCTGACTTTAGTAGAGAAGGGCATATACATAGTCACTTCCTGATTGCTATCTCAGTAATAGGTATTCATCTTGCCAGGTAAGACGTTGGACAATATACAAAACCAACCTCTGTAAAACCTACTTTGGGAGTTAATCATGAACCTTACGTATTTGAAGCAGGAAGTAACTTTACAGGTCATCCCAGGATGGTTAACTGAGCTGCTGCCAGGTTGACACTGTAGAAGAGATAGGATTCACACTCAGATGTTCAGGCTATAAATTAAGTGCTCCCTCACCATGGGTGAAGCAATGAAGGTCTGGACCTCGAGTCAGGAAGACCTAATTTGGTTGTGGTACATAATGGTGATGGGATGTTATTGTTCTGTAAGGAATGATGGATGAATAGGATAATTTCAGAAAGAGCTGGAAAGACTTTCATGGACTGATACAGAATGAAATAAGCAGAACCAGGAAAACATTGCACACAGTAATAGCAAAAATGTGCAAAAAACTGGGATAGACTCAGCTACACCTAGCAATACAATGATCCAGGACAATTCTGATAGACTTATTATGAAGAATGCTATCCACTTCTAGAAAAAAGAACTATTGGAGTCAGAATGCAGATGAAAGCATATGATTTTCCACTTGTTTATTTGAGTTTATGTTCTGGGGTTTTAGTTTTATGAGATTACTCATTTACAGAAATGAGCAATCTGGAAATATGTTTTGCATGATGATACATGTATTACCCAGATCGAATCGCCTGCCAGTACCAGGAAGGGGAAGGAAAAAGAGTTAGGGAGATGTTCAATGATATAACTTAGGAAAACTTATGTGGAAATTTATTATTACATGAAATTGGTAAAAAATAAAAATAAAAGAAGACCTAATTTAAAATCCTGCCTCAGATACTTATTATCTGTGTGATGCTAGCTGGGCATGTCACTTAAACTCTCCTTGCTTCAGTTTCTTCATCTATAAAATGGGGCTAATAAATACCAGCTTCCAGTAACACCTACTTCTCACTGTTGTGAGGATAAAAATGAAATATTTACAAGGCATAGTGAAAACCTTAAAGTTTTGCATAAATTCTATTTTTATTAAATTATTCTTAATTAAATTATTAAAGATAGAGATATAATGTTCTAACTCTAAGCCTTTCTTCCACCTATACCTTTTTTCTTTAAAACATCTTTCTCCCAAAATTTCCTGCTACACTGATCAACCTGCATTTCCATGCCAGAGGAGCAAATTCTAGCTAATCTTACCAATGTGGAAAAACATCAAGGATAGGCCTGGAAAGAATCTGGACTATTTCTATCATTGGGGTATAGCTTTGTGAAGGATGAAGAGCTTCACCAGCTAAAATTGGCTACCAAATGATGAATGTTTAATTTGCACCAATGACTCTGTCTCCGATGGTATACACAGGTTTCAGTCTATTGGTGAAGGATGAACTTACCCTGATATTCTGAGATAATGAAGTAAACAAAACATCTTCAAAGCATTTTATAATTTGATCATTAATTGGTAAAATGTGTACTATGGTCTTTTTCAATAGCTGCAATAGGGTTGGAGGAGGGATTAAATAAGAATAAAGGAAAAGTTTCTTCTTATAAATCACTTGCATGAACTGGTGATGAATATTACAAATAATATCTTCTGAGCATATTTTTGTGATGAAGGTGGAAGGAAAGGAATGCTTGAGCTAACTGAACCACGCGCTGATTATCTGGGCGGAGCTGAACACCTGGGCAGTTTGGCTATGATCAGGGCCCCAGCACTCTAAGAAACCTTGGAGGCTGGGAAGAACTAGTCTGAGGCAACCTAAATTCACAGAAAACCCGCCCACATCACCCAGACCCCAGACCCCAGACCAAAAAAGAAAGTGGAATAAAAACACCAAAGGGATGGCTCATATGGCCCAAAATCAAGCCTCCAGGAAGAAAGGGAAAAAGGTGACTATTGAAAACTTTTATGGTGGGAGTACCCAAGGAAAAGAAGAGAATGAGGATGAAATCCAAAAAAAAAAAATCAGAACATGCCTCCCAAAAAGTAAACTATCAACAAGCTCTGGAAGATCTCAAACTGGAGCTTACCCAAAAGATGGAAAACTTCTGAAAAGAAAAATGGGAGAAAGAGATCAGCAGTCTGATAGATAAGACTGCACAATTGGAGAAAGAGTGGGAAGCATCCAATAGAAGGGCAGACAAAGCTGAAAAGCAAAACCAGTCCCTAATGACCAGAATTAAGCAACTTGAAGAAAGTGAGATCATAAAACAGCAAGAATCAATAAAGCAAAGCCAAAAAATTAATGAATTAGAAGAAAACATAAAATATCTCACTGAAAAGGTCACAGACTTGGAAAACAGAGGAAGAAGAGACAACCTCTGAATTATCGGTCTCCCAGAAAAAACAGAGATAAACAATAACCTCAATGTTAATTCTACAGGAGATTATTGAAGAAAATTGCCCACACGTTCTGGAGCAAGGGGGCAAAATAGAAAAAGAAAGGGTTCATAGAATACCCTCTATACTAAATCCCCAAAAGACAACCCCCAGGAATGTAATTGCCAAATTCAAGAGCTTCCAAGAAAAGGAGAAAATCCTACAAGAAGCCAAGAAAAGGAGCTTCAGATATAGGGGGCTCCCATAAGGATCACACATGACTTAGCGGCTAACACACTAAGAGACTGCAAAGCATGGAACATGATGTTTAGAAAGGCAAGAGAGCTGGGTCTCCAACCAAGAATCAACTACCCAGAAAAACTAACTATATACTTCCAGGGGAAAGTATGGGCATTCAACAAAATAGAAAACTTCCAAGCATTTGCTAAGAAAAGACCAGAATTTAGTGGAAAATTTGATATCCAAGCACAGAAAGCAAGAGAAACATGAAAAGGTAAATATGAAAGAAAGGGAAAAGGAGATAAATCTTATCTTTTTCTTTAAGTCAAACGCTCTTCTATAAGGACTACATTTACATCAAATTATATATATTAATATGTGGGGAAAATGTTTTGTGTAACTCTCAAAAATTGTATGCATCATAAGAGTAGTTAGAAGAAACTTGCATAGGGAAAGATTGGGGCATTAAGAAGATTTGGTGAAAGTGGGGGCAAAGAAAGGAAAAGAGAGGGGGGGAACCATCAATAATACTAAGATTTACTTCAAGAAATTGGGGGGGGGACTTAATAGAATAATCTTTCCCATATAAAGATACACATGGGAAGGGGAGGGGAAGAACTCTCATATGAGAAGGAGAGGAAGAGAGCGTGAAGTGGAATTACTTAAACCTTACTCTCAGTGAAATCAAATCTGAGAGGGAAGAACATCTAGATCCAGTGGGATCCTGAATTCTATCTTATCCATTAGGGCAAGAAAGAAAGGAAAATCAAGGAGGGGGAGGGAGTATAAAAAGGGAGGGAAGGAGAGGGGGAGGGGAAGGGAGCATAAAAATGGAGGGGCTAGAAAGGGAAGCATATCAAGGGAGTGGACTAGGGGGACTGACCCAAAGTAAATCACGGGTTCAAAAGGATATAGCTAAAGAAGAAAGGTCAGAACTAGGGGAAGATATCAAAATGCCAGCGAATCCACAAGTGACAATCATAACTTTGAACGTGAATGGGATGAACTCACCCATAAAACGTAGACAAATAGCAGATTGGATTAGAACCCAAAACCCTACCATTTGTTGTCTTCAAGAAACACATATGAGGCGGGTCAATACTCACAAGGTTAGAATTAAAGGTTGGAGTAAGACCTTTTGGGCCTCAACTGATAGAAAGAAGGCAGGGGTTGCAATCATGATATCTGACAAAGCCAAAGCACAAATAGACCTGATCAAAAGGGATAGGGAAGGTAAATATATTCTGTTAAAAAGGAGTATAGACAATGAGGAAATATCACTAATCAACATGTATGCACCAAATGGTATAACATCCAAATTTTTAATGGAGAAACTAGGAGAACAGAAGGAGGAAATAGACAGTAAAACCATATTAGTGGGAGACTTGAACCAACCACTATCAAATTTAGATAAATCAAACCAAAAAATAAACAAGAAAGAGGTAAAAGAGGTGAATGCAATCTTAGAAAAATTAGAGTTAATAGACATATTGAGAAAAATAAATAGGGACAAAAAGGAATACACCTTCTTTTCAGGACCACATGGCACATTCACAAAAATAGATCATACACTAGGTCACAGAAATATGGCACTCAAATGCAGAAAAGCAAAAATAATAAATGCAGCCTTTTCAGATCACAAGGCAATAAAAATATTGATTGGTAAGGGTACATGGAGAGCCAAATCAAAAATTAATTGGAAATTAAATAATATGATACTCCAAAATCGGTTAGTTAGAGAAGAAATCATAGAAACAATTAATAATTTCGTTGAGGAAAATGACAACAGCAAGACATCCTTTAAAACCTTATGGGATGCAGCCAAGGCAGTACTTAGAGGAAAATTCATATCCCTGAGTGCATATATTAACAAATTAGGGAGGACAGAGATCAAGGAATTGGAAATGCAAATCAAAAAACTTGAGAACGAACAAATTAAAAACCCCCAGAAGAAAACCAAACTAGAGATCCTAAAAATTAAGGGAGAAATTAATAAAATCGAAAGTGACAGAACTATTGAACTAATAAACAAGACTGGCAGCTGGTACTTTGAAAAAACAGACAAAATAGACAAATTACTGGTTAATCTAATTAAAAAAAGGAAAGAAGAAAGGCAAATTAACAGCATCAAGGATGAAAAGGGGGATCTCACCTCCAATGAAGAGGAAATTATGGCAATCATTAAAAACTACTTTGCTCAACTATATGGCAATAAATATACCAACCTAGGTGATATGGATGAATATTTACAAAAATGTAAATTGCCTAGACTAACAGAAGAAGAAATAGATTTCTTAAATAATCCCATATCAGAAAAAGAAATCCAACAGGCCATCAAAGAACTTCCTAAGAAAAAATCCCCAGGGCCTGATGGATTCACCAGTGAATTCTATCAAACATTCAAAGAACAGCTAACTCCAATACTATACAAACTATTTGACATAATAAGCAAAGAGGGAGTTCTACCCAAATTCCTTTTATGACACAAACATGGTACTAATTCCAAAGCCAGGCAGGCCAAAAACAGAGAAAGAAAATTATAGACCAATCTCCCTAATGAATATAGATGCAAAAATCTTAAATAGGATACTAGCAAAAAGACTCCAGCAAGTGATCAGAAGAATCATTCACCATGGTCAAGTAGCATTCATACCAGGGATGCAGGGCTGGTTCAATATTAGGAAAACCATCCACATAATTGACCACATCAACAAGCAAACCAACAAAAATCACATGATTATTTCAATAGATGCAGAAAAAGCCTTTGATAAAATACAACACCCATTCCTATTAAAAACACTGGAAAGCATAGGAATAGAAGGGCTGTTCCTAAAAATAATAAACAGTACATATCTAAAACCATCAACTAATATGATCTGCAATGGGAATAAACTAAATCCATTCCCATTAAGATCAGAAGTGAAACAAGGATGCCCATTATCACCTTTATTATTTTACATTGTATTAGAAACACTAGCAGTAGCAATTAGAGAAGAAAAAGAAATTGAAGGCATTAAAATAGGCAAGGAGGAGACCAAATTATCGCTCTTTGCAGATGACATGATGGTCTACTTAAAGAATCCTAGAGATTCAACCAAAAAGTTAATTGAAATAATCAACAAATTTAGCAAAGTTGCAGGATACAAAATAAACCCACATAAGTCATCAGCATTTCTATATAATTCCAACACAGCTCAGCAGCAAGAACTAGAAAGAGAAATCCCATTCAAAATTACCTTAGACAAAATAAAATACTTAGGAATCTATCTCCTGAGACAAACACAGGAACTCTATGAACACAACTACAAAACACTCTCCACAAAACTAAAACTAGACTTGAACAATTGGAAAAACATTAACTGCTCATGGGTAGGACGAGACAATATAATAAAAATGACCATCCTACCCAAACTCACCTATCTATTTAGTGCCATACCCATGGAACTTCCAAAACTTTTTTTTACTGATTTAGAAAAAACCATAACAAAGTTCATTTGGAAGAACAAAAGATCAAGGATATCCAGGGAAATAATGAAAAAAAATACAAAGGAAGGGGGCCTTGCAGTCCCAGATCTCAGACTATATTATAAAGCAGCGGTCACCAAAACAATCAGGTACTGGCTAAGAGACAGAAAGGAGGATCAGTGGAATAGACTCAGGATAAGTGACCTCTCAGCAAGACAGTATATGACAAACCCAAAGATCCCAGCTTTGGGATAAAAATCCACTATTTCATAAAAACTGCTGGGAAAATTGGAGGACAGTGTGGGAAAGATTAGGTTTAGATCAACACCTCACACCCTACACCAAGATAAATTCAAAATGGGTGAATGACTTGAACATAAAGAAGGAAACTATAAGAAAATTAGACAAACACAGAATAGTACACATGTCAGACCTTTGGGAAGGGAAAGATTTTAAAACCAAGCAAGACTTAGAAAGAGTTACAAAATGCAAAATAAATAATCTTGAATACATCAAATTATAAAGCTTTTGTACAAACAAAACCAATGTAACTAAAATCAGAAGGGAAGCAACAAATTGGGAAGCAATCTTCATAAAAACCTCTGACAAAGGTTTAATTACTCAAATATACAAAGAACTAAATCAATTGTACAAAAAATCAAGCCATTCTCCAATTGATAAATGGGCAAGGGACATGAACAGGCAGTTCTCAGCCAAAGAAATCAAAACTATTAATAAGCACATGAAAAAGTGTTTTACATCTCTTATAATCAGAGAGATGCAAATCAAAACAACTCTGAGGTATCACCTCACACCTAGCAGATTGGCTAACATGACAGCTATGGAAAGTAATGAATGCTGGAGGGGATGTGGCAAAGTAGAAACACTAATTCATTGCTGGTGGAGTTGTGAATTGATCCAACCATTCTGGAGGGCAATTTGGAACTATGCCCAAAGAGTGATAAAAGACTGTCTGCCCTTTGATCCAGCTATAGCACTGCTGGGTTTGTACCCCAAAGAGATAATAAGGAAAAAGATTTGTACAAGAATATTCATAGCTGCATTCTTTGTGGTGGCCAAAAATTGGAAAACGAGGGGATGCCCATCAATTGGGGAATGGCTGAACATATTGTGGTATCTGTTGGTGATAGAATACTATTGTGCTCAAAGGAATAATAAAGTGGAGGAATTCCATGGAGACTGGAACAACCTCCAAGAAGTGATGCAGAGTGAAAGGAGCAGAACCAGGAAATCATTATACACAGAGACTGATACACTGTGGTACAATCGAAGGTAGTGAACTTCTCCACTGGTGTCAATGCAATGTCCCTGAACAATCTGCAGGGATCTAAAAAATACTATCCACAAGCAGAGGATAAACTGTGGGAGTAAAAACATAGAGGAAAAGCAACTGCCTGACTACAGGGGTGGAGGTGATAGGACTGAGGAGAGTCTCTAAATGAACACTCTAATGCAAATACCAACAACATGGAAATGGGTTAGAAACAGGAACACATGTGATAACCAGTGGAATCATACGTCGGCTATGGGAGAGGGAAGGGTGGGGGGGGTAGGAAAAGAAAATGATCTTTGTTTCCAGTAAATAATGTTTGGAAATGACCAAATAAAATAATGTTTAAAAAAATAAAATAAAATAAAATTACCATAAAATTCCAGACTGACTTGAGTATTTTATTTGGGATTTTTTCCCTTGGTAACCAATTAATTTAGATTTTAAGTCACAACCCTAAAATTATCTTTACAAAAGTCAGACATGGTTTATCCCAAGAATGGCTTTAAACCATGTCTGACAGGTAGGCAGTAGATGGGTAGTAGGAAACTAGTTGCAATAGAGAGTAGGTACCTAGATGGTAGATGGGCTATTGCCTAAAGCCAACCACTAATCTAGCCAAATTACCCAACCCAGGTTTTTTGACAAATACATCTAAGCTTACTATTAGACATTTATTTAGTGACTCTTTTGCATAAAGCACTGGTCTAGGTGCTGGAGATACAAAGACTAAAAATGAAACATTCTCTGCCTTCAAGATTCTTAGGTTCTTCTGCCTCACAAAGTGTTTGACATTCACTATTTCATTGTTCTCTTTCTATTATACTGAACTACCCGTGAAAGGAACCAAGGTAGATAGATATCTACAAGGGAACCTCAGTTAAGGATGAGAAAGCAGAGGAGAACAGATTCTCAGTGCAAATTCCCTAAAGAGCAGTGATGTACTTGAGGCATACTGAAGTATCTGTTGTTGTCTGACTCTTTGAGACCCCATTTGTGGTTCTCTTGGCAAAGGTTACAGGAATGATTTGCCATTTCTTTTCCTTCTCCAGCTCATTTTACAGATGAGTAAATTGAGACAAGCAGAATTAAGTGACTTGATCAGATCACACACCTAGTAAGTGTCTGAGGTCAGATTTGAACTCAGGAAGATGAATCTTCCTGGCTCCAGACCTGGAACTCTATCCACTGTGCCATCTCACAGCCCTAGTATATTAAAGTACAATGGTTCATTTTATATCATAATTATACATAAACATACATAAATGAAAGGAAAAAGAATAAGAAATGATCCATTTCAAATCTTCAAAGGCCTTTAATAACATGTATTACACAGTTGTGTTTTTTTGTCACAAAATTTTAGATTCTAATATACTTTTAATAATTTACAACTAAGAACTTATGTCAATATTGAACATTAATAAGATTTGTCATAAGAGATTTTCATAGTAAGGGTTAATTTTTAATGCCCTCACATCAAAAGGTCTTGTCACTGAAGGTCCAGGAGACCTTCTTTAAAAATAAAAGAGAAAAATATTATTTTTGCTGTAAATTATTGTTATTCTATAACTGCTGTTGCTTCATTTTCCTCATCGAAAATCATATATCATATATTCATGAGAGAGTAATCTGTCAGATGGGGATAATGCCTGCCACATCTATTTTAAATGATGGTTGTGATGCTCAAATAAGTAAATACATGTAAAAGTGTTTTGAAAAGTAGTTTCTGACTACTTTTCTTAAATAAAAAAAAATACTTAAAAAAAGTATTAAAGAAATTCAAAGTGGTATTGATACTTTTCTTGATGATTTTCCTTCTTCCCTTTTTGTTTTTGTTGTTATTCTGTCATGCCTGACTCTTAGTCACCCTGATAAGGGTTTTCTTGGAAAAGATATTGGAGTGACTTGCCATTCCCTTCTCCAGTTCATTTCAGATGACGAAACTGAGGCAAACAGGGTTAAGTGACTTGCCCAGGGTCTGAAGTCAGATTTGAACTCCAGGATATGAGTCTTTCTGACTCCAGGTCCAGCATTCTATTCACTGTGCCACCTAACATTTATAAAAGTGAGAGGATTTAATTAGATGATCCTCATGGTGTTTCAATTATAGAGTAAGGACTCTGAGTCAGGAAGACCTAAATTCCAATCCTGCCTGAGACATTAACTAGTTGTGTGATCCTGGGAAAGTTACTTAACTTGTCTCTATCTCAATGTCCTTCTTAGTAGAATGAGAGTGATAATATCACCTACATCTCAGAGTTGTTTGAAGATCAAATGAGTTAACATAGCTTTGCAAAACTTAAGGACTGGGATATGTTGGAGCCATCAGAAGACCTAATTATAAATTTTACAGGTAAACTTTTGTAACTCAGAAATCATCAGATGCTTTAAATTAGAATGTAACTTATTGTTTTGGTGATTGTCCAGAGTCAAGAAAGTAATGGAGAAAATTATAATAATATAAGTTAGATTTTAAAATGTACCTAGGGTATCTGGGTAGCTCAGTGGATTGAGAGCCAGGTCCAGAGTTAAGAGGTTTCAAATCTGGCCTCAGACACTTTCTAGCTATGTGACCCTGAGCAAGTCACTTAACCCCCATTGCCTAACATTTAATGCTCTTCTGTGTTAGAACCAATACACAGTATTGATTCTAAGGTAGAAAGTAAGGGTTAAAAAAAGAAATTTTAAAAAGTGTGTCATATACACATTTTTTTGCTAATTCTCTTTATAAATATTTACCAGCATACCCTTTCCCCTTTTTAAAGAGGAAGGGAAGGGAATAAGAATTAATATAACTCTTATTATATACCAGTCACTGTGCTAAGCTCTTTACCAATATTAATCTTCATAACAACCCTGCTGATGTAGATGTAGACACTGTTATTATCCTCATTTTACAGATACAGAAACTAAGGCCAAAAGAGGTTAAGTGGTTTGCCCAGGGTCACACAGCTAATAAGTATCTGAGGCCAGATTTGAGTTTAGGTCTTCCTGACTTTACACAGTCAGCTCTCTATCCACTGTACCACTTGGCTATAAAAGCATTATATAAATGTTCATTCTTCTTAACTACATTATTTCTAACTCTAACATTGTGTGGCTTCTTGACTACTGGGGGAGATCATTTTAGGAGCCTTTCCCATTCTCCCTTTGGAGCCCCCAAACTTCAATGTGATTGCCATTTCTTAAAAAGTAGCACCACACCAGTTCCATCCAGTCCCCTAGGTCATCAGGCCTAGAAGGGGTCCAAACTACCTACCTCATTTTTAACCCTACAATGAAACACAGGATGACATCCAGATAGTCAGACTTCCCTGCTATGCCCCAGCGAGACCTTTTTTGATTCTCTTCCTCTCCCTCCCTTTAATGCACAAAGATTTATAGTATGAGGGTCAGTTTAGGAAACATCACCTCCAAACCTAGCTAGCTTTTGTTTCTTTTGCCATTCTCAGAGTCAATGAGAGCCAGTGACACCAGCTGCTGTCTTCCAGCACCACAAATCAATTATGTTACCTTTCTTGATGGTGGTCATGTTCTTCCTGTCTCAGACTCTTTTTTTTTTTTTTAACAATCTGACTTAGTAGTGCCCTACTAAAATGAACTGAGGAAACAGTTCTTTCTCCACCTTCAGGTCCTCCCAACTGGCCCGATTTTACCACTAAGTAAAAGTTTCAGATCTGCTTCCCCTAGGGCTCAACTCACTGGCTCAAAGCTTTTTGAGGCTCTGGTTCACTTCATTTCTGCCAAACCCCTACAGGGAAAGGCAGCTGGTCCTTCCCTACTTCTGGCTCTCAATTGCTCAGCCACTTCCTATTGAGGCAAATAGACAGTAGGAATCCACTCTAATGCAATTTATAAGCTAGGAAGCAAATTTTCAGAACTTATTCAAAAGTTGTGTAACTCCAAGTTTTCAGTTAATCTATCAGAAATTTGTGCCACGTGTTTGTCAGTTTCATAAATTTAAAATCCCATAGATAAAATTTTGTTTTGGCTAGGTACACAGGTAGAAAATATTTGTGACTAAGATCTATTCTCACTATCCATAATAAAATTATAAGACAGCGTAGAAGTATTCCTTATTTCATACCCTATTCTAGAAATCATAAGTTGTTTTTTTCTAAGATAACATTTCAATGGAAATATAATAATTGGATCCCTTTAAAACAGTGGTCCTCTACCTGTGAGTCAATGACCAAAACACAGGGGTCGCCTAAAGCCATTGGAAAATACATATTTCCCAATGGCTTTAGCCGCAGAGAAATCGCGCTACTTTACAGCAAGATCTCGGAAAGAACAGGGACCTTGCTGCCTGCACATTGTACTAATATTAGTTACTTATCAGCAGCCCTCCCCCTATGAGAGGTGATAGATTTATCCTGTTGCCTGGAGACCAGACTCAAACAGAGACCCAGAGAGAGCTGGCTCCAGAGGGGTTAAGAATGAGTCCTGGAGCGGATAACTCCTGGAGCGGATAATGGAGCCAAGTAACCCCAGCAAAGTAAAGCCTCAGCTCGAGATGGAGGGAAACGACAGGAAGAAGAAGGCAGCATCTGCAGACCCCCTCCTCAGGCAGGACTTACCTCCCGCCCCAGTGCTCAGGCTGCCTCCTGCTGTATTAATATTTCTCAACATATAATTAAATATTGTTTTTGTGATTAATCACTATGTTTAAATTATGTTTGATTTGTAGCAATGAGAATACATGATGCATATCAGGTATTTACATTCCGAATCATAACTGTAGCAAAATTACAGTTTTGAAGTAGCCACCAAAATAATTTTTTGGTTTGGGGTCACCGCAACATGAGGAACTGTATTGCGGGGTCAAGGCATTAGAAAGGTTGAGAACCACTGCTTTAAAACTTAGCTTCAGATGTCTTCTTGACACAAGAGAGAAAAGCCAGAATTCAATTTCATAGAACTTTTAGTCTGAGAGATTAGAAGTAGAGGCAGAAATAGAATTTCTCTACTGTAATCAGGGCACACGTTTACCACCAGAGTGGGCTGTTATGCATAGTTCTTTCTAGAGAAGAATAGATCTGAATCTGAAAAAGAAATGAACTATTTGAAATGACAATCAGACCTGGTTTTTTCTTCCCTTTTAAACAGTGAAATCTTGTGTGAGGAATTCTTGTTGTGTTTTGTTTAAATGTTCTGTGTACCAACTGAAAAGCAGAGTCCCTACCAAATATTTAGCCAGTAGTAGAAATATTGAATAAATCATGAAACCAGTGGGTGAACAAAATAATAGCAGTCCTGGAGAGAATTGTAATTGAGTCTTGGGGGAAAAATTATCCTCTTTCTTTTTTTTTTTTCAGAAAAATGTCCCACTTTAGGTAAGGTGTTTCTTACCTTTAAAATAACAGGCATTGTGGCTTATTATAATGTTAATGAAATCAGCTGTGACATTTTGCTGTCACTTAATAGCTTTGGTTTCTTAAGGCCAACCCTATCACATAGAAGAGGTTAATTATTTTCTCCTAGGCTCAGTGCCTGCAATTCTGATAACTGCCACCAGATGACTGGAAAAAATAACTCTTGAATAAAAGATAGCAGAGATGTCTGATTAATTATTTCAGGGTAGACCTTGTGGGAAAGAAATAAAATGAATAATTTTTTAAGGTGAAAGACCTTGACTAGTGTCTCTAAGAAGCAACCAGAGTACTTTAATGCTAAATGTCTGAGAAAGTGGTAGGGAGGTGGCATGGAACAAGGGCTTTTGATGCCAAACGAGGCTGAAGCCTCAAAATTTCAGATACACCCAGAAGGACTTTTGATTTGGACAAAATATATTTTCAAGGCAAATTAAAGAAAAATTCTAATGAAGTCAAGGGAAACAGCTACATTAAGCAATGATATACTTAATGATTAAGGAATAATGAGTGAAGCACCTAATTGAACCTTAGTAGTTTTGCATTTTTAAAATCTTGCTATTTGGAAAGAGATTAGTTTTATTAATTAATGTTTTTCATTAGCTTAGAAGGGGTATAAAAATAGCTAAAACATGGTCCTGCTTTTGAGAAATACATAAATCAATGTGGAAGATAAAATACATAAATAAATAAAACACATTGTATTATTGAATATGTTAGGGCTGCAAGATTGCTATAAATTAAATGCTATTAGTTGTGTAGAGGAAAATCATCACCAAAGCATTGCCATTGATTCTTTACAATCAGCAGACTAAAAAGCAAGGGAGGGAAGCCAGGGTTAGAGAATGGAGCAGTGAAGCAGTCAAAAGGACACAGAGACCATGGGTAGGAAACAGGATCGAAAAAACCCTAGAACTATTGTACATATGGAAGCTGAGGAGGAGAAAGTGGAAGGATCCATCCAAAACTGTGATTGTTAGTCCACAGAGGGGCTGTGGGGATACAGAAAGGACATAGCCTAAAACTGTTGGCATGTATTTGCAGACCGTAGTCAGGGGGATCAGCCCATACAGATAAAAGAGAGCACAGTGGATAGGAAATGGGAGATGATAGAACTGTCAAGTGCAATTAGAGCCCCCATATGCTAGGAGGATACTCCTTCCAAAATCTACTATGGATGGCTAAAACTGTGATTATTATAAGCAATCGCCTGCTGTTAAACCATAGGTAACTGAATCAGTGGATATAGGGATGCATATGAACTTCCAACACAGACTGCACTTGTGCTTGGGGGCCATTATTACAGTAAATAAGGATTAAAAAAAACATTGTGACAATGCTACAACCAGTGGGATCAGCAAGAGGAAAGCAATGGCATGAAGACAAAAGGAGAAGAGTCATATATTGGGCTAGAAGACTTCATTCACCAAGTTATAGTCTATACCCTTTGATGGGTGGTTTGAAATTTATAAACCATTTTTTTCTGGGATTTTCTAATTTTTCCATTTTTTTCCTGAGGTTAACTGGACAATGGAATCAGTGGATACAGGGCCAGTAGATATGGTAGCACAACTGTTTTAGGACAGATTGTGCTGATAATTCAGGACAGTGATGCCTACACAGAATAATTTGTTTGTGACTATTATTTGATATTCATAACAAATGGCAAAATATCCTAAGAAGGGGCAAGCATAGTATATTTATCTTTCTCTGTAAAGACAAATATGCTCTATGAAGACTGTCCATGAAGAGAAAAACTATGTAAAGGGGAAGGTAGTTAGGAGAAGTTCAAGAGGACACAGAGACCATGGGTAGGAAACAGGGTGGATAATTCCTTAGGATGTCTAATTATTGTATATGTAGAAGCTGAGGAGGAGAAAGTGGGCCACAGGGAAGGAGTACCAGAATGGTAGGATCCTGGGAATGATGGTGACAGATGCCTGTGAAGGACCATGAAGTATGAAAATAATGGTACCTTTTGGTGGGGTGGGGAGAAGAATACTGTGGTGGACAATGGAAATGAATACCTCTTCTTCTCTTGGGCTTTCTATAAAGAGCGTCCATAATGGCAAAAGTCCTTATGGCAAAAATGACATGTAAATTGCCACTATGTTTTAAAATAAAATTCTATAAAGCAAGTATCCATGTAGAGAAGAATGGGAATACTTATAGGAAATGGTCACTTAAGCCAGTTAGGCATAAGGTACCCTAGTAATGGTTCAGATTTGGAAAATAAAAATGAAAAATTGAAAATTTTGTATTCCCCCCCCAAAAAAAACATGGCAAGTAGATCCTTTTCTGATTTAGAAAAATCATCATTAACTTATATCATTTGGGTAAGTGGGGTAAATCATGCTTCCAACCCCAGTGATATCTGATTCATTATATGAAATAGAAACATGAATTTTTTTATATATGTTGAGTCAAACTGGAACAAACTTCTTAAGCAAACTAAAACACGTAAGATTTCTGGCTCACCTATGTTAAAAGACATAAAAGCAAAAGTATTCAACTAAAAACTATCTCTTAGTAATTGGTTCTATCTACTAGGGCTAGCTGAACAAGTTTCATCCTTCTTATACATAACAGCCCTAATCTCCTTTCTTTTCTAACCATTCTCACTTCTTTCAACCTGGTCAGTTAGGCATGGTTTTCAGTCCTTTCACCATCCTCTGTTCCTCTATTTTCCTTCTTCTATACTCTCCAGTGGACCATTTTCCTTCCTAAAATGTATCTGGAATTGAATGCAATGTCCTAGAGGCGGATGGATCAGGGCATGATACAGAAGAACACATACTTCCCAACTTTTGGCCACTGTGACCCTATTAATGCAGTTGAATGTTGTTAGCTTCTTTTGGCTGCTGGACCACTGTTATCTCATTCTGAGCTTGTATGCTAACACTCAATGTCTTTTTCACATAGCCATTTTTTGAGCCAGAAGGAACTTAAGACTGGATCACACTGATACTTATGAAATACCATTTTATTACTAATATCTTATAATAATAACATTTTATAGCACTATAAGCCTTTCAAAAATCTCATTTCATCTCAAAACAAACTTATGCTATTCTTATACTTATTCTCCAGATGAGGATACTGAGGCAGAAATTGAATGATTTGCCCAGGGAAACATAGCTAGTAAGTTTTTGCTGCTAGTTTTAAACTCAAGTCTTCCTGATTTCAGGCCCAGCTCTCTTTCCAATGTGCCACCCAGCTGCCTAAGAAAGAAAGAGTAAGAGGCAATTAATTAACAACCTGTGACTTCTCAGCCCTTAGTGAAAGAATAGACAAGAACTAAACAGAATGAGAATATTTAGACAGGTTGTGATGCACATCATTAAATTAATCCATGCACATATCACAATATCTCCACAGTTTCATTTGGCATGTTTTTCAGAGGCCTGAGGTAGAATGTGTTATGGACTGGTCACTTGAACCATGGTACTATCTCCTAATATATCTCTGGTTTCAACACCTTGTTAAACGTTTCTATTTATACTCCCCATTTTGAAGATGTAAAAGTGGAACTGTGCCATCAGGGGAGGTTTAACACATTCAATCCATTATCACTAATTAATTTATAAGATAAAAGAGCAATCACCATGGAAAAAAAGGAGCAACATCTGAAAGGGGAAGACACAGGAAATAAAATTTCATTTTGAAGAAGAATGGAACACATACAAAAGTATGAGGAGCAGGGGATACCTGTACAGTGTAAACCCATGTTATAGCATTAAAATGGGAATTTCTAAGTTCCAGCATGAAGATAACAAGGCCCTGAAATGATAATCAGGGAAAGCAACTCATAAATTCTTGTACTTTAGAGCCTGGATTTTTTTTCCTCTTCATAGATTCTTTCTACATCTTCCCTTGCCTTCTCCATCTGTGCTAGGCAAGGTTTCTAGCTGGGATCCCAAATTCTACTCCTTTTCCTGGTCTGACTCTCTTCTCTGCTGCCAAGGGTCATGATCCTTGAAGGTGTTTCCTCTCTCTGTTAACTGTCTCTATAATCTGTGTCTGCTTAGAATATGTCTCTGCTTTCCCCTGAATGCAATGTCTTAAACTGGTTGAGTAGCTCTTCTTCAAGTCTACTTAATTGATCTGAGGAGTAAAGAGGAAGAGGAAAAAAAAGAAATTCCATTCTCCCCTCCAATGAGGTGGTATCCTCAGGCAATACCTGAATTTCAATTTTTCTGGTTTTCAAACTGTGGAAGTGCTGAAATTCCTCCAAGGGTTAGCTATTTAAAGTCCCCAAGGAACTGCTAATTTGTTTGTTCAGTCAATTGTTATTCCCTTCTTGACTTAATCAGAGGAGTGTTCACACCTCATAAAGGGATCACAGAGAGTATTATACCTGGTTAACACATTAAAAATTCATTATGTGTGACTTCAACTGAACTGGGATGTGTATGTGTGTGTGAGGGGTGGGGGAGAAGGAGGAAGGGAGGGAAGAGAATGAGACAGAGAGAAACAGACAGAGAGAGAGGGAATGAGGGAGAGAGACAGAGAGAGTCAGATAGAGACAAAGTTTAGAAGCTTGAAGCCTCTTTAGTTTCTGTGAGAAATTGGGGGCAAGTACAAGATTATGTTATAAGATATTTTCTGTATTCAGTGACCCCGATTCTCCTCCCCAATCCCATCAATAGTAGGAGAAAATGATGAGAAAGTTTGATTATCTTCTACATATAAATGGCAAGTTTCTGAGCTTTCTATAGTATCTGAATAGGAAAAATACCACACAAAGGGACCTGAAACAAATGATATAAAAGCAGCTTTAATGTCACTGAAAGGTTCTTAATTCGGTACAAGTGAGTGGTGGTGAGAGACTAAACTAGGGTAGTGTCCATTGAATAGAATGAATGAGGGAGAAGACATGATGAATTTAATGATTGATTGTATTCAGGAGGTAAAGGAGGGGGGAAGTCAAAGATAGCACCAAGGTATCCAACATGGGTAAATGGTAGTGTTATTAATGAGGAAAAAAGAAGTCAGAAGATAGATTAGATATGGGAGACAGGTTTCACTTTAGTATGTGATTTTGAGGTGCTAGAATAACAGGTGGAGGTTATTATTATTATTATATATTATTATATGTGGTGGTATCTTCTGGGAATGACTTCAATACAGATCCACTCTTCCCTGTATCACTGAGAGGTTTGTAACCTTCTTCTCCCACTTTTGTCCCAAGATATGGCTCTGGAGTCTCTTGTAAATTAGCTATTATGGTGTTTTCATGCACAGGTTTCCTATTATCATCAGAACCTTCTTCTTGCCCCATGGTTTGTAATGCACATGTATAACTAGTAGATGTTTCTGGTTTTGTAGATGTTATAGTGTGATCTACCATCCCCTTTTCAGTTATTCCACCCTCATTCAATGCACTATTATTAACTAGCTCTGTATAACTTTGGACCACTGCTATCTGTGAGCTAACAGCTTGCTCAAAGGAAAGATTTGAGTTTGTGTTAATTTCAGTTTGAGAACTGCTTGAATGATGTTTCACTACCAAAGACTCTTCTGTTACCACTCCCTTACATTGTTTCGCAGTCTCTGGTTCAGGGAATAGATAGTCATTGGAATTTTGATATTGATCTGTGCTAAACCCATCCCCAGAACTGGTATCTTTGAGTGTTATAGGATTTTGTGGGTAAAAGTCTTTGGCTTTGGAATTTAAGTTAGTTCTCCCCTCATTTGTCTTTTGTTCCCCTCTTAGATGTATAAATGTATCAGTTTCAAGGTCTCTGGCAACAATATCTCATTTAGCTACTTTGTCAGAATGATCTGGATACTTAAATTGATGTTTTAAGGATTTGCTAGCCCTATTTGATTTTCCACTCTCTAGATCCATTCTGCAAGCTAAGAAATTTTCCAAAAAAGTTTTAATATGTTCCTTGCTTTTCTCCATGCAGTTTTGTATGCCCATGAATTGTGAACCATAAATGTCATGTTTCATGTCTGCTATTATCTGTGCAATTTCATTTTCCACCTCAATTCTAGACTTTTGTTTTGTACTTAAATTGCTTCCCTTGGCATCTTGCTCAATTATCTGTTTCTCCACCACTAAAATTTTAAAGTTTTCTTTTTTCCTTTCTACCATCTCCATTTTTGTCCTTTATGCTTATGCCCTTATGTTTCCTCCCTGGGGTACCCCCCAAATTCATCATTTTTAACTAGATAATGCTAGATTCAGGCATCATGCAATATAATGATTATTCCTTGCTACAACTTCTGAATAATGGGGTTTTGCTCCAGACACTATTGCTGCTTCCATGGATTTCAGGTCTGGGGTCTCCTATTCTCTAAGTCTGCAGTGAGAGCAACACTGCTTGCTATTAGAGTCCTGTCCCCCATAGTTTTTGTTATTATATACTTTTCCCTGATAATATGCATTTTGACCTTTCCCATCTATCTTATTTTGGCTCTGTCCATAGCGATGTTTCATTGAGCAGTTTCTTTCTATGTGTCCTTGACAGGAACATAAAAAGCAAGTCCTGGTATCTTTTTGCACCCTCTGTTGACTTTGGGGTGTCTGTATATACTGTGTGGTTTGTCTGTTAAATGTATTAATTGTAGCCAGGTTCTTAACTTCTTGTAATTTTTTCTGCCTTAATATTTCATTGGTCTCTTGGACCTTTGTCTTTAGATTGTACTTTTTTTCTTATCTATTTTGTTATCATGAAGATAGGTGTCAGTGTCCCTAAGTTCATTAAGTGAGATGGTGTCAAACTTAAGGCAATAGTTCCTGAAGAAATCCTTCAAATGCTTATCACAGCCCTTGAGAAATTGTTTCCTCAGATGTGCCTCTGATTCTTTTGTATCAAGGTTAAAATGTAATAGTCCCTCAGTTTTTTCAATAAGGTGATCAATAAATGCTCTTGGGTGTTCATTTTTTCTTGGGATAATCTGTCAAATGTTCCCCATGCATTCCCCATGTCTTCCTGACAATTGCTTCATTTCCTGCAATAGATCCTCACAGCATTTTCTTAAATAAGCTATTGATCTTGGATTAGAAAAACCCAGATCCTCAAAAACTTCTGGCCAGCTTGTGAGTGAGGAATCTTTTCTAGTTTGTGCAATAAAGTTTTTATGTTCCTGGGGTGTAAAAATATCAGATAAAAGAATTTCTATATCCTCAAAATCTGGTTCATAGAGGCAGAATGCTCTTTTTTAGTTCTTTAATTGTGAGATGAGACTCTAATAAAAATTTAGGCATGAATTTACGTAAAGACTTTAAGTCACGGGTGGTGAATGACTTATGAACCTTTGCATGAAAGATGCCAGAGTTATCAGTGACCTTAGCTACATCACGCAAAGGCATAATCTTTTGAGTCTTTGATGCATTTGCAAGATTGCTAGCAGATGCATTAATTGGTGCCTTGTTGTTTTGTGCCTGTATGTTATTGGCAAGGCCATTACCCCCTATTGTCGCTAATAGAGCCCCAGTATTAGTATTAGTAACTACAGCATCCTTATTAGTTTGTCATGTCACATCCCCAGCCTCCACATTGGTTCCCTTCCCCATGCCTTGTTTTCTCTGCATGTAATCCTGGCATATCTCAGTTATACTAAGGATCTGACCAAACAATGTCTCTAATCTATTATCCATGACTAAAGCATTTTCAGTTTTATTTTGGAAGATCAGGTTAGCTTTGATATTCTTTAAGATGTTAGTCACTGCCACAAACACCACATAAATTTGGGGTGCGATTTGCCAGAGGTAATTCACATTAGATAATTCATTGGTAACTGTGTCCATGCCATAGTCATATTGGTTAATGTCCCCAGAACATTGTCTATCATCCCTGCCACTGTATTATAAATGATACAATAGCTCCAATAAATGGCAATTATTCCTAACACAGCAGATCACAGTATTAGTTGTAACATGTTTCCCATGAGATCTTTTCTATGCTCTAACTGCCAAGAGTTAAGAGTTAGGAAATGGTTCTTGTCCCCACAAGCTTTGATTTTAACTAGATAGGATCCTAGATGGCTAGATCTTATTGCTGACAGCCCTAGTACAGCCTCCCATTTACAATAGCCTCTCTTCCTCAGTTTTTTAACTAACCAGAGTGGCTGTTGGTCACTGACTTGTACTCCTCCCACCAGGAATCAAGATTTCTTTGATCTTGTGTGGAAACTGCTAGGCAGAGTCAGTGACAAAGGCTGCTAGCCTCAGGAGTTGTAATTGACAACAACAACTTCACAACTGACAGTTGATGACAGTTGGTGACAATCACTAAAGTTTTTTTTTAATAAATGGGGTTCTTTTAAATCTGGGGTGCCATCTGTATTATAAAGAGAGGGGTTAAGTTGTACCTGAGGGGATCAGTCTTTCAGTATTGAGAGAAGGAAAGAGAGGAGACCCCCCTTCTCAAAGCTGGGTTGAGGGGAGACAGCTGATGTTTAGGGTTAGCTCAGAGAGAGGAGAGGGGGTTTGAAGATTTTCCCCTTCTGCTTTCCCTTCTTAGCTAAAACTGCTCTCCCCAATTCGCTCTTGTTCCTCTTGTCCCCCCTCCACTACTGGAGACCAAAGGGTCTCCCCTTGATCTGTTCACTCACACTTGTTCACAGCTTGGGAACAGATAACTATTTTAATGTCCACTCAATTAGGATAATACAAAGGAATAACTGGCAGTAAAGAATGGGGAAAGGAAAGTGGGGAAAGGGGGACCCTGTCTGTATCTAAACCCTTTCCCTTCCCTCCTCGAGTTTGGGGGGAACTCGGGCCTTGGCGACCTGAGCCCCCTGAGAGAAAGTCAGGTGGACTCACCCCTAGGCAACAGGAGCTGAGGTAAAGTCTGCTCAGGTTTCTCTTCAAAAAGTCCCTTCAACTGGGAAGTGTTAGGTGGAAAAATTTCCAGTCACCAGCAAGAAAAAGTGGGTAACCCTCAGGAGAAAGTCTTTTTCCCACCTTCTGTCTTTGGCTTCTCAAGAGCAAGAGAGCCACTCCTCTACCATTCAGAGTCTTCTCCTCCTCAAGATTCCAATCTCTTGGGGCCCCTCCCCCATCGAAGTGATCAATTTCACATACTCTTCAGCCTGGCACTTTTTCTTTAGTGTCAGCCTTTGTCATAGGTTGCTATAGACTGTCTGAAATATCAGTATGAAATTTAAGAGAAATGTCTTGCTTGGACCTCAGAATGATTTGAATAGAAATAATAGTAGTAGCCAAAGGTGTAAAAGTGTTTGCCAAGGGCTATAGTGTAGATAGAAAATAGAGATGAGGACAGAACCACTAAGAGTGTCATAATAAAAAAGAGGGAAGAACAAACAAAGGACTTTGAGGGTTATAAGACTAACCGAGAGAGTAGGATTTAAGAAACCAGATGAGTACCTGGCACATAGTAGGAGCTTAATATGTGGTTGTTGTTGTTTTTTTATTTTACTTGACTTGAAGTGATAATATATTCAGGTGAGGTTGATTAGTAGTGTCAAAAGATATAGAAAGTTAAGCATGAAGTGGAATGAGAGAAAGACTTTGGATTTGGCAATAAGGGAATCAATGGCTCCCTTTGGAAAAGAAATTTCAGTAGAATGTTGGGAAAAGAAGTCAGATTATAAGGAATTGAAGACTGATAGGTGAAAAAATGGAAACAATAGGACTAATCTAAGTACTCACTAGAAATCTTACTGGAATTGAATCAGTATGGCCACTAATTTTATGGCCACTCATGCTCCCAATCTATTCCAATAGTATAATACTCAGCCCTCAACTCCTGCTGAATATAGAGTTGCCACACTTTATAATATTTTATTTCTTTTATACTGTGAAAGAGGAGGGAGCCAAGGGATTGGAAGTTCTTTTTCCCTTTTTCTGTCATCTGATTCAGCCAGAAAAAAATCACTGGTCCAATCTAGACCTTACATTTCAGAGGGGCCAGCTAGTTCTTAAATCAAACAAAGTAGTAAATTTTCAGGGGTTTAAAAAGGGGGTTGGAACTCTGAGGTATCACCTCACACCTAGCAGATTGGCTAACATGACAGTTATGGAAAGTAATGAATGCTGGAGGGGATGTGGCAAAGTAGGGACATTAATTCATTGCTGGTGGAATTGTGAACTGATCCAGCCATTCTGGAGGGCAATTTGGAACTATGCACAAAGGGCAATAAAAGAATGTCTACCCTTTGATCCAGCCATAGCACTGCTGGGTCTGTACCCCAAAGAGATAATGGACAAAAAGACTTGTACAAAAATATTCATAGCTGCGCTCTTTGTGGTAGCCAAAAATTGGAAAATGAGGGGATGCCCATCAATTGGGGAATGGCTGAACAAATTGTGGTATATGTTGGTGATGGAATATTATTGTGCAAAAAGGAATAATAAAGTGGAGGAATTCCATGGAGACTGGAACGACCTCCAGGAAGTGATGCAGAGCGAGAGGAGCAGAACCAGGAGAACATTGTACACAGAGACAAACACACTGTGGTATAATCGAACGTAATGGACTTCTCCATTAGTGGCAGTGTAATGTCCCTGAACAATCTGCAGGGATCTAGGAGAAAAAACACTATCCATAAACAGAGGACAAACTGTGGGAGTAGAAACACCGAGGAAAAGCAACTGCCTGACTACAGCGGTTGAGGGGACATGACAGAGGAGAGACTCTAAACGAACACTCTAATGCAAATATTAACAACATGGCAATGGGTTCGAATCAAGAACACATGTGATACCCAGTGGAATCATGTGTCGGCTACGGGGGGTGGGAGGAGGAAAAGAAAATGATCTTTGTCTTTAATGAATAATGCATGGAAATGATCAAATAAAATACTATAAAATTAAAAAAATATAAAGGGGGTTGGGGAGATAAATTTGAGGTAGTCTTGGACTTCAAAATGCAGGGGTAGTCATGTCTATAGCTCTTAATTCAGAAAACCTTCTTAGGTTAGATTTGATTTCTAGGTGAATGACAGAGATTTTCCTTGAAAAGACTACATTTTCAAAGGCCCTTTCATCCTTGTTTTCCATTCCAGTCTCCCTTTGAATTTACATACCCCAAGTGCTTCACTCCAAATTTCAGGCAGGTCAAGTGTGCCACTTCAAATCTAAAAAACACATGTAAAATATTTCCTATTTTTCTACTCTCTCATCCTATTTTATTTACATATACCATACCAGGCATCCATGTGGTTGTCAGGCTGAAAAAAAATACCTTTGTTTGGGAAGGTATAAAAACTCTTAGCCATGTTTCTGTATGAGGCTAATTTAATTCCAGGGTAATTTATATTGCATACTTATGAGCTAGAAGGAAGTTTTAGATGCATACTAGTGACAGGAAATTTAATTTCAGTCTGCATGGGGCCAACTTTAAACTTAATATTGAATGCCTGTCAGAATGATTCTAAACCCTTGTATTTTGAGCAATGTACTGGACCTACAGGCTCCCAGAATATACGAGGCTATTATGACCTTGATTCTAGGTTTAAAGTAAATACTTGCACAGATTTTTCCAAGATGACATTTTAAAGTTTAGTTGCCTTACACTTTATTCTTACTGTGGCAAAGAGCATATGACTGACCTGGGGGTCTTATTTTCAGACTGATAATGGGTTTGGAGGGAAAAGGAAGAAACAGGCTGTAAAAGTGCATAGAGAGCTGGCTGGCTTCAAAATCAGGAAGTCCCTCTCAGACATATACTGGCTGCCCAAGTAATCTGGCATAAATCATTTAGCCTCTCAATGCCTCAGGCAACTCTCCAAGGTTATGAAATTGCCCAATAATTAAATAATTTTCTTGTTAAAGGTAACTCTCTTATCAGGAAGTTCTTTGACCAATTAAATCTTAGGTTACTTGTAGACAACATATGGTAGGATTCTGATTTTTAATCCATTCTCCTATCTGCTTCCTTTTTATTGGTGAGTTCATCCCATTCACATTCATAGTTATGATTACTGTCTGTGTATTCTCCTCAGTTTTGACTTCTTCCTTTGATTCTCTGCCTTTTCTCTTATCCCTCTTACCCTACCCTCAAAATTTTCACTTTTAGTCAGTCTCCCCCCTTTCCCCTCCCTAATGTTACTCCCCATTCCACCCTCTCCCCTTATTTCCCTCTTACTATAGTGCCTTTTAAATGACCCCCAACCTCTCCCTCTCTTGTATTGCTCCCCTCCCCATGAGCCCATTTATTACCCTTCTACTTCTCTATAGGCACAATATAATTCTCTGCCTCAATAGATCTGACTGTTCTTCCCTATATGAGTCCATTTTAATGCATGTGAGATTTAAGTATTACCTGTCTCCATCCTCTTTCACTCTTCCATTGTATTGATCTTCCCCATCCCTCATGTTCTCCTTTATGAAATATAAATTTACCCCATTTTATCTCTTTCCCATTTCTCTTAGTATTATCCTCTTTTTTACCCTTAGTTATATATATATATATATATATATATATATATATACATATATATGTGTGTGTGTGTATATATACATATCATCCTATACAGTTTGTCACTGTACCTTCTAAGTATACTTCTTCTAGCTACCCTTCTGATAATAACAATTTTTAAGCGTTACCAGTGTCATATTTTCTTATAGGAATACAAATTATTTAAACTTACTGGATCCCTTAAAAAAGTTTTGTTTTATTTTCCCCCCTTTCTTAATTATCTTTTGGTGATTCTCTTGAGTTCTGTGTTTGGGCATCATCACATTTTCTGTTTAAGTCAAGTATTTTCTTTATAAATGATTGGAAGTCCTCTATTTTTATTAAATGACCATACTTTCCCCAGCAAGAATATAGTCATTTTTGCTGGGTAGTTGATTCTTGATTGTAGACTCAGTTCTCTTGCTTTCCAGAATATCATATTCCATGCCTTGTGGTCCTTCAGTATGGATGGAGCCAGGTCCTGTGTTATCCTAACTGTGGCTCCATGATATCTAAATGAAAAGGCATAAAAAGGGAATTAGCAGCTTGTAGTATCTTTTCCTTTGTCTGGTAGTTCTTGAACTTGGCTACAACATTCCTGGGTATTGTCAATTGGGGATTTAATGTAGGAGGTGATCTGTGGATTATTTCAATCTCCACTTTACCCTCTTGTTCAAGAATGTCAGGGATATTTTCCTGGATATGGATATTTTCCTATAGAATGATGTCCAGGCTTTTTCTTTTTTGTCATGATTTTCTGGTAATCCAATAATTTTTAAATTGTCTCTTCTGGACCTATTTTCCAGGTCTCTTGTTTTATCAATGAAGTGTTTCACATTTTCCTCAATTTGTTCATTGTTTTGATTTTGTTTTGTAGACTCTTGCTGCCTTGTAAAATCATTTGCTTCTAGTTGTTGGATTCTAATTTTTAAAGACAGAATTTCATTCCTGGATTTTTGGTCATCCTTTCCCTCTTGGTCTGTTTTTCTTTGTAGTTCATCTTCTACTTTCTTTGTCTCAATTTCAAGCTGGACAATTCTAGCTTTTAAAACACTATTTTATTATTTTGGTTTATGTGCCTCTGTTTCCAGATGACCTATTTTGCTTTTTAAGTTCTTTTCCCAATTTTCTTCAGCCTCTCTTAATTGTTTTTTGAATTGTGTTTTGAGTTCTTCCAAAGCCTGTGTCCAATTCACTGGAGTTCTTGAGTTTTTTGCTTAGTGTTCCTTGGTCATCGTCTGTTCCATTTGTTTTTTTGTTCATTATCTGGATAGAAGCTGTTGATTATAATTTCTTTTTTCTTTTTATATTGTTTATTCATATTTTTCCTTCTTTCCCCTCCTTATTGGCTGTAATCTTGCTCTTCTGTTTATTTGCTGGATCTGTGGGTTTGGGTTATTCTGTCCTGAAGGGGTTTCTTCTCTGCCCTGCTGATTAACTAGATTAGACTGATGGAGCTGACCTGTTGTACTAATGAGACCAAAGACCAGATCTTTCCCAGCTGCCAGCAGAAGCTGAAGGTGAAAGTGAAGGTGTGGAGACTGAAAGTGGTTACCCTCATCCTCTTCTCTACTCCTTTCTGCCAGCTGCCTGCATGTCAGCTCCCGGGTCAGAGAGCCCTGAGCTTCTTGTGGTGGTACCAAGGTACAGTTGCAGCCTTTGCCCTGGGATTCCAGTTAACCAAGTTCTTACCAGGGGTCTCAGCACAGTAGGTGGGGGAGGGGTGTTGGATATTGCGTTTCCCTGCCCTCTGAAGGCTTCTCATCTGTACTCTTGATAGATGGGATTAAGTCTGGCTTAGCTGATCTGCAGAGCTAGATGTGCCTTGAGGTCCAAACCTCCAGAAGAAAAGGTCCAAGGTGCAGAGTGGTGGTTAAAGGCTGCCCTCCTCTCTGCTCCTTTCCTCCAGGTACCTCCTTTCCAGCTATGGTCAGAGCCTTGGGCCTTGAGTAGCTATGGTAGCAAGGCACTCCCTCAGGGCTGGAGCCCTCATCTGGAGATCCCAACCACCACCAGAGTCTCAGCACAGTAGGTGGGGGAAAGGGTCCTGGGACCTTTCTTCTTTCTTTTCCTTATATACAAGAATTCAACCTTCTCTATATACCTTTTGAGTTGAATCAAGCAGGAGGGTGCCCCAGCTCTATTCTATTGTTGGATTTGTTTTCTGTCCCCCTTGGAGCACTTTGTTTTTTATTGCTGTGGAAGGGTTTTCACAGAGGACTCAACTTTTGCTGATTCTAAGCAGCCATCTTGACTCTGCCTATCTAATCTCTTGGGTTAAAAATCCAAAGGAGGTGGAGAGATGGGCTAGAAATATGTAGTCTCTGCCTTTCCTCTCCCTGTGTTAACTTCATTAATGAAATAGTCTATGTAAATTCTGAGACATTTTTCCCTCAGAATGCTGCCAACCCTAGGACTGCATCAGAGCAACACATCTCTCCAAGTTTCTACCACTCCTGAAGACTTCATGGCTTGACTATTGACTACAGTCAAAACAGTTTTTGATCAGCTCTACCATAAGTCCCTGTCTTAACAAATTATCACCCACTATTAAACTATCTTGTTGTTGAAAGAAATTGAACTATTAGTATTCAGTGTCTGGGGATGCCTTGTTCTTTGTTTTAACAATTTATTACAAAGGTAGCAATGCATTATCATTTGAATTATAATCTGGAAAACTAGGCCAGCAGACTTCTTTATCCTTGTATCTTTTTTTTTATGACTGGAGAGCATTTGAATGCCCTGCAAACTAATGTGGCACTCTTGCATGTGAACAATAAAATGTGCATTGGGGACCATTGAATTGTCTGTGCAGAATGAATGAATAAGGTATTCAGAACTGTAAATAAGGCTTTTGAGTGAGATTTTTGGTATGATGAACTATTGTCACCACTTTATTATAAAAATGCCACAATATGCAGCATGGAATGGTGGAAAGAGGGTCTATCTTCAAATCATACTTCTGCCACTTTATGACCTTGGACAAGTCACTTAAAACCATTTGACCTCAGTTTCTTTATCTGTAAAATGAAGGAATTGGGCTAGATAGTTTTTAATGTCCCTCCCTCTCCTTTGCAAAGCTTCTATATTGCCTCTTCTTTTTTTCTTCCAATGCTTCTATTTTCCTTATAGTACCAACTGAAAATAAAGTAACAGAAGACTAAGGCCTATAGGAACCTTAGGTATCATCTAGGCATTGTATGCCTCTAGCAACAAGTGAAAGAAATGTATAACAATTTGCAGCAGCATTTGGAGCATCAGGTAGGGGAGGGTAAATATAACAGGCTTGTATTCTTCACAGGAGTACTCTAAGGATGAATTCTACTTTAGTAGTTCATGTTTATAAGGTCTGAGTTCCTTGGAGAGAAAACTGTTTACAAATGAGAAATTATTCTGATTAATCTCTGTTGCATTTTTTGACAATGCAAAGAGTTAAATGATGCATGAAATCACCTGTCACACTGTGTTAGATGGTGCAGTGGAACATACCCAAAGGCATCCTGTGAATTATTGAATTTAATGGGTTGTTGACTTGACTTGGTTCAGCTCCAGTTACCCTTCGTAAAGGTACAGGGGTGGAGGGTGCAGCCCTTGAGCTTCCACTTGGCTGAGTTAGCAGTCTGACAGACAATACTGTGTGCTGGAAGAGCTGTGTCTCCTTGAGAACAACTTGAACTAGGCTCCTACGTTCTCCATATGGCACACACACTATAGGAGCTTTGTGAATAATTTTGAAAGTTTCACAGGAAAAAAAGTTAGCAACATTTTGCTATCCAAGTGGGAAGTTTGCCCTCATTTAAATCTGATAGTTACTCTTTCCATCCCACATACATGTAACAAGAAGGCTTGAACATTATAAAAGAGAAAGTTTAAAATTCATGGAACTATCATAATTCACCCTAGTTCACATAATCATTCTGTAAAAGCCAAAGATTCTGGGAAGTTCCCTTGATTTCAATTTATAATCATAAAAGTTCAGAGTTGGTTCAGCCCCCAGATGTATCTAACCATCCACCCACCCATCTATCTATTTATCTATTTTTTCCATCTATCTATCCATCCATCTATTCACCTTTCTATATATCAATTTTTCACTCATCTATTTTTACATCTATCTAAATTTGTCTATCAGTGACTGTCTATTTTCCATTTATCTATGTCTGTCAATTTTTTCATCTTTGTCTGCTCTTCTTCTTTCTACCTATCTATCTATTTCTATTTTTCTATCTAGTTTTTTTAGAGCTATATGGGTATGATCCCTCCCACTACTGATCAATACAAAATTTTTTACCTTTTCCACTTCTGACTTGGGCTCCTTTGTCACTCCTTAAGCAGGCTGGCATTACCCCATGCTCAGGGTCTCACTATATTGATGTCAAAATTAGTTATGTTACCCAATCAGCTTATTCCACTGAAGCATAGAACTTGAGCTCAAGTGACACACCATCCCAGCCATTAGAAGGAATTTGTGCATTTGGACTCATTATCTAAAATGAGAGGCTCAGCACAGGTACTTTCCCTACTGCTTTTGGACTTACTTGGAACTCCTCATCCTGCCTCTGAACTGGGTTAACTTCTCCCTCTTCCTTCCTCTCACCCCATTTCTGCTTTCTTTTGTTTTGTTTTTTGTCTTCCCCATTAGATTGTAAGCTCCTAGAGGACAAAGACAATCTTTATCTTTATTTATATTTGTATCCCCAGTCCTTAGCACCATGCCTGACACATAGCAGATGCTTCAAAAATGTTTTTTGACTGACAAATTATGCTTTCATGTCTAAATCAGGGAGAGAAAAATCAAAGAAATAAAAGTGTAGACTTAATATCCCTAATGAATATATAAGTAAAACATTAAATAAAATGTCAAGAAGTTACAGAAGCATATAAAGATTATAAGCTATGAAGATGGATTTATACTAGGAATTTAGAACTGGTTCACTATTAGGAAAACTATGACTATAATAGACTTTTAAAATAACAATAAGTAAAAATCTCATGATTTTAGTAATAAGTGCACCTAAAAAGCTTTTTTTTTTTTCAGATACCATACCCATTACTGTTTGTTTTTTTTTAATGTAGAGAAATAAATGACCTTTGCTTTCTTGTGGTAAGTAGTATCTATCTACGATTAAGAACCAACATTACATAAAATGGAAAAATGCATAAAAACTTTACAATAAGATCAAGGCAAAAGCAAATATGTATTTTATCTCTATTATTATTTTATATAGTTCTAGAAATTTTAGCTATAACAATAAAATAACTAAAAAAACTGAGGACAAGCAATCATAGGCAAAAGGGAAAAAAATGTTCATTTTTTGCATATGATTTGATGATTTATTTAGAGAACCATAAGATTCCACTAAAATTAATTGAAACAATAACTTTAATAAAGTAACAGAATATAAAAACAAACTTACATAAATCACCAGTTTTTCTGTATATTACCACTAAAACTCACTAGGAAGAGACAAAAAAAATACCATTTGAAAGAACCACAGAATATATTTAAATCTACCTATGAAAACGTGTGAGAACTTTTTGAATACAACTACAAAGTAGTCTTTACAAAAATAGATCTAAAGAATTGAAGAGCTATTACTTACAAATAATTAGGATGTACTAATATAATAACATTTTATTTTTAATTACATGTAGAAACAGTTTTTGACAATTGTTTTCTCTTTATTTTGCAATTCAGATTCTGTCATCTGATATGTTATTCCAGTGCTTTCATGAAATATATATTAACATTTTATTCAGGCCATGACAGAAGATATCACACAAACTATTTTTTTAAAAACTCATGAAGGAAATAAAATGGAAGATGGCATGCTTTGATCTGTAATCAGACCCCAACAGTCACTTCTTTGGCTGTGGATAACATTTTTCATCATGAGTCCCTGGTGAATATCTTAGAAACTTGCTTTGCTAATAATAGTTTAGTCTTTCACAGCTGATTATGATGCAATATTTCTGTGACTGTGTCCAGCATTCTCCTCGTTCTGATTACTTCACTTTCCATCAATTCACATAAATCTTTTGAGATTTTTCTGAACTTATCCTGTTCATCAATTCTTATGGTACAATAGTTTTCCATTACAAATATGTACTACAACTTGTTCAGTCATTCCCCAATTTATGGATGTCCCCTCAGTTTCCAATTCTTTACCACTACAAAAAGAGCTGGCTAAAAATATTTTTGTACAGTTAAGTCCTTTCCCCTTACCTCTGATCTCTTTGATATAAAGCCCCTTTAGTGATATAAATAAGTCAAAGGATAAACATAGTTTTATGGCCCTTTTGGGTCAACTCTATATTATTGTTTAGAATGGCTGGATTAGTTCACAGTTCCACCAATAGTGTATTAGTGTCCCAATTCTCCCATTTTGACTCAAACATTTATCATTTTCCTTTTTGGTCATATTATCCAATTTGATAGATGTGAGGTGGTATCTCAGAGTTGTTTTAATTTGCATTTCTCTAATCAATAGTGATTTCGATTATCTTTTCATATGACTATAGACAGTTTTAATTTCTTCTTCTGAGAACTGCTGTTCATAACTTTGACCATTTTTCAACTGGAGAATGCTTTGTATTCTTATAAATATGAATTAGTACCCTATATATTTGAGATAATCAAGCTTTTGTCATAGATACTTCTTATAAATTTCCCCAAAATTTATTGTTTCCTTTCTAATCTTGTTTGCATTGGTTTTGTTTGCACCAAAAATTTTTTAGTATGACAAAAATTATTATTGCATTTTTTGTAATGTTCATTATGTTTTGTTTAGTCATAAATTCTGCCCTGATCCATAAGTCTGACAGGTGCACTTCTCTGTATTGTCCTAGTCTGTTTATGGTGTCATCCTTTATTTCTAGATCAAATGCCAATTTTGACTTTATCTTGGTGTGTGCTGTGAGATGTTGCTGCATGCCTAGTTTCTGCTAAACTGTTTTCAAATTTTCCCAGGAGATTTTGTCAAATAATGAGTTCATTCCCCAAAATGCTGGATCTTTTGTTTTGTTGAACACTAGGTTACTATGGTTATTAACTACAGTGTATTAGTTATCTAACCTTTTCCTTTGACCCACTATTGATTCCATTGATCCCCATACTAGAGTATTTTGATGATTACCACTTTATAGTATAGTTTGAGATCTAGTATAGGTAGGCATCCTTCCTTCATATTTTTTTATTCATTCCCTTGATAGCCTTGGTCTTTTGTTATTCCATTTTTATTTATTCCTTGCTCTATGAAATAATTTTGAGTAGTTTGATATGCTGATGAATATTATTAATTTAGGAAGGATATAGGATTATTATTATTATTAGGATTATTATTAATTTAAGAAATTAAATTAGGAAGGATTGTCATTTTTATTACATTGGCTTGATCTATCCATGCACAATTAATGTTTTTCTAATTGTTTAGATCTGACTCTGTATGAAAAGTATTTTGTAATTGTGTCCATAGAGTAGCTGGGTTTATTTTGATAAGTATACCCACAGGGATTTTATATTATTGAATGGAATGTCCTTTCCTATCTCTTGCTATTAGACTTTGTTGGTAGCAAATATAAATGCTAATGATTTGTTTGAGTTTATTTTGAATCCTGCAGTTTTGCTAAAGTTGTTAATTATTTCTAATAGTTTTTTGGTTGATTCTCTGGGATTCTCTGTATATACTATCATATAATCCGCAAATAGTGATAACTTTGTTTCCTCATTGCCTATTCTAATTCCTTCAATTTCTTTTTCTTCTCTTTTTGCTAGAGCTTGTGCTAATATAATAACAAGGATATTACCTAAATTTATTTAATTAAAAGTTCAGTGCCATACCCAGAAATGTATTGTGTCCTAGAGGAAGAAAAATAATAGAACTTAGCTGAAGGAACAAAAGGTTAAGAATCTCAAGAGAAGTCATGTAAAAAACCAGGAAGGAAGAGATTCAATCAGTGTTAGATCTTAAATTGCACTATAAAATGTTAATCATCTAAACTATTTGGCCCAAGTTAAAATATTTTAAAAACTGAACAGTGCAATGAATTAGGTATATAAGATACATAAGAAAACATATGATGTAATATTTGATCATTTAAAGACCCCAACTACTGGAATGATAAAAAAAACTATTGAGAAAACTAGAAAGCAGTCTGATATAAATTAGATTTAGACCAAATTATCACACCATATCAAACAATAAACTCCAACTGGTTACATGATTTAGAAAAAAGATTCATATCATAAATCAGTTTCAAAGAAGGAGTTACTTTTCATAACGATGGATAACAATTTTATTACTAGCCAACATTTCCATAGTACTTTAGAGAAACAGCAAGATGGCAAAGCAGAAAGAACACCAGGCCTGGAGTCCAAATCTGCCTTTAAACACTTATTATGTGATCCTGGGTGAGTCACTTAACGTTTGCATAAAATTGGAGAAGAAAATGGCAAACCACTCCAGAGTCTTTACCAAGAAAACCCCATGAACAGTTGATCCACAGAGTCATGAAGATTTCAACAAGACTAAAAGAATGGACAATAACATAATGCTTTAAGTTATAAAAACCTTTGTATGTATGTTAGTTACATCACTTGCTCCTCACAACAACACTGTGAGATACAGGCTATCCCTACTTTAAAGATGAAGAAACAGGCTTTTTGAGACGTTAAGTAACTTGCCCATGGGTATGTAGGTAAGAAATATCTGAGGTGAGATTTGAATTCAGATCTTCCTGACTCTAAACCCAACACTATAGGATAGAGAGGTCCACAGAAGATAAAATGGACAATTTTGATAACATAACATTGAAATATTTCTACAAAAAATCAGTGCAGGTAAAATTAGAAGAGAAATTATGCATTGGGGAAATTATTCCAAGTTTCTCTGATATAGAAGCAATTCATTCAAATATAGAACAAGAACCATTCTCTAACTGATAGTCCTATCCAGTGAAATAGCATGCCCATGTAGAGACAATGTATCCCCAATTCTTAGTGTAATTTTAAGCTTACTTACCTTTAAAAGCTGACAATTCACTAAATTTTTGAGGATACTCTATATAAGTAACTTGAAATATATGCAAAATAATTTATGGTTGGAATGAATTCTAGGCATCTTTGCAAAGAGGAATGGAATAGTATGCACAGAACACATCAAGGAGATTAGACTGACCAAAACCCAAAATATTTTAAGCAAAATAATGGACAATAGGCCAGGTAAGTAAACTGAAGTCAGATTATAAAGGGCTTTAAAAGGCAAGCAGAAAAGAAGAGCTCTTAATGAAGCAATGAATAGATGAAGCACAGGATAAAGGATAAAGCACAGGAAAAAGGATAGTTTAGATTTTGTAAAATTAAAAGTGCTTTCTACAAGCAAAAGTTAAGCAGTTAGAATGAGAATAGAAATGGCAAATCATGGGGGGGGGGGAGGCATTCACAGCAAATTTCTTTGATGAAGCATTGATAGCCAACATATATAGGGAATGAATACAAATGTATAATGTATGAACAACAGTCATTCCCCAATAGATAAAAGGTCAAATATATGAAAAGGAAGCTCTCAAAGAAAGAAATTTAAGTTATCAACAATGAAATGAAAAAAATGCCCCAATCATAAATTATATAAGAAATTCAAATGAAAACAACTTGTGACTCCACCTTTCATCAGATTGGCAAAGATGACAAAAAATTAAAAAAATTTCAAGGGGCTATAGGAAGACATTCACGCAACTGTACCATAGATGAAAATATGAATTCCTCTAAACATCCTGGGAAACAATTTGAAACAAAGTCAAAAAGTAAATTGCACATCCAGAGATACCACTACTAGGCATAATTCCCAGTGAGATCAAAGGTAGAGGAAAAGACCCATATTTACTAAAAAATGTGCATTGCAACATTTTTTATACAGCAAAGAACTGGAAATTAAAAGAGTGCCCTTCAATGAAGGAATGTCCAGACTGATTATGATATCTGAATATAGTGAAATATTATGCTGTAAAAATAAAAACCAAAACAATGCAAGATCCTGATTGAGAGAAATCTAGGACAATTGCGGTGAGTTAATGCAGAGAAATGAGCAGAACTTGTACAATTTATACAGCAACCTTAACCCTATAAAGAAGAACAATTTCAAAAGGCCTAACAACTTAATGCAATAACTAATTATGATTCCAGAAGACTAACGATGAGATATATTACCCATCTCCTGTTGGAGAGGGACAGGCCTTAATCTCAGGAATAATATGTAGCTGTGTATAGTTGAATTTACTAATGTTATCTCCCCTTTCCTTCTCTGGGAAATGCTCTAATTTGAAGATATAGCTATTTTTTTCCACAAATACATATCTTTATTCCCAAAGAAATCTATTATTCTTAGATAATACACATGGTAGCAAAGACTTTAATTGTGGATAGTTATTTTAAAAACACTCTCATAAGAATGTTATATGCAAATGCATTTGTCTAAGTTTTTTTTCCTAGTCACTTTAATGTTTTTCATTGAAGACAGTAAGAAAATAACCAGAAAGATAAATAAATGTTGATGCAATGATTAATGTGCAAAAGTGAAGAATATTCTTTCCTGATGAATTCTTTTCCATCATAAAGGCCTTCAAATCACAGGAGGCAGTGTTTCCAAGCCACTTCTTTTCTTTGGGTGTACACTGCAGGATTTGTGAGTCAGAGTTTCCTGCCAAAAATCTCCCTCATTTATAAATCAAATTTATTTTCAATCCATTGTTTAAATGGAGTACATTTTATTCATTACAAATAAGACCTATTTGTTCTGGTCTGTAAATGTAGAAGGACCAATTTCTCTTATAATTGACTTCTCTTGGTGTTAAATGTATTTGTTCAACATTTTCACAAAGAGGATCTGTGACTTGCTTGGCAATAATATTTACAAAAAACTTGTCTTGACTTTGGAGAATCACTCAATTAAGTACCAAAAGGGAAAACTTCTAAACTAAAGGACAACTACAATTGTTTAGAGGAGAAGCTTTAGTAGGAGTGGAGAGCAACTCTAAGTTCTCAGTGTCCATCACAGTGGCCACTAGAGTTCTATGCATTCAAAGATAATGTTATCTGGTATAAAAATTAAGGTCTTTTGAATAAGGTGACTTGTTTCCAACAATTCAAATCAACTGAATGTTTGTGGATATGATTCTTTCCGCATTGTGAAGTAGTTGTTGTATCTCTTTTTTAAAAAATAAAACACTAATGTTGATCCAGTTTTACTTGTGGAAATTGGATTGTTTTCCTGACAATGATAGAGGATGATCACCCCAGAGCTAAATGTCTTCCCCCCAAAATCCCCATCTACAGATAGATTTTAGTTGCTCTGCTCAATTGATGAAGGAAGATGTTGTAACATCTAAAGGATGTGGTGAAAGATTTATATGATCTGAAAAAAGACCAGAGCCAAGAAGGGGGTATTGCGGAATGCTTAAAGCTTGGCCAGACATCAAAGATGTCAAGGCCATCTACTGTATCCCAAGTCATTACCAGTAATCTTGACTTTTGTCTTCCCACTGAATTTTTCTGACTGGAAGAAAAAGTGAGGTTGATGACTGTTCAACTCTGCCTTACTTAAATCCAACAAATGCATGAGTCATTACCCACCATCAATTATTTACCCCCAACATCTTGATTTCATTGGTTTTCTTTGAAAATGAATGACAAGGGGCAGCAAAGCAGTGCAGTGAATAGAGGGAGTTCCAGGCCTGCAGCTTGGAGGACCTGGGCTCTGTAAATGTTAAAAATTAAAAACTTGGACTAAATATATAAGAATGTGGTCACCAAAATTAATACATCTCAAGTCAGAATGACTTTTTTATGGTGGTTTATTTACAAAAAGGGAAAGAGTGAAAGTAAGTGGTAATGAGAAAGAGTAGAATAGAACCATTCAGGGTTTCAGAGGCCCCAACAAAGGAGAGCCCAGAAGTAAACTAAGCAAGGGGTCTAGCCACAACCTCCTCTCTGGAGGTTGGTGCCTCCAGGAAAAACCAGGAAAAGAAGTCAGCCCTTTTCACTCACTCATGTGGTAGTCTTAAAGGAAGATTGAAGAGCAGTTCAGGGTCCCAAGTTGGTTCTCCCTCAAGGTCAAGTTTGAAGGGGAAAGAGTCAGTCATAGGAAGTTTCTCCCACTTTTAAAGACCATCCCTTTTGTCACTTCCTGTGCCTTCCTTCCACTTTATGTGGACCAATTACAGATATAGCTTTGCTTGCAGTCATTGAGTTTTGATTTATCACTCACTATGGCAAATGTGGGTCACAGACCTCCCCAGACTTAAGGATAAGTGGGGTATATACCGCTTTTGGTGATTCAATCTAAAAGTGGGCAAGGGGAGAGTTAATCCCATCTTCACCATTCAAATCTTGCCTCAGACATTTCCTAACTATATAACACTGAGCAGGACACTTAACCCCAATTGACTAGGCTTTTTTCTGTCTTAGAAATGATTCTAAGATAAAAGGTAAGGATTTTTTAAAATAGACAATGGTTATTTATCAAAGTAAAAATACTAAAATGTTAACTAAATTTAATACATATTTCAATCAACAATTAAACTTTATTTTAAAAATACAAACTTTGTAACAGGCTCCTTTTAATTAAATCCTTCCCCTTTCCCTGAAATAGAGAACAAAATTTTCGGTTTTATTTTCTTGGCTAAAAAAAGCTTCTTTCTAACTGGACTCTTCCATTTTGCTATGAAATTTCCCAATTGAGTTTAAAGAATTATGACCAGAATAAAAAACTTTTTAAATTTCACTTGTTTGCTTCCTTTCTCTAAACTAACTGGAGAGGTAGGGAAAGTTAAGCCATGGAAAACACAGTGATCAGAGAATTTCCTCCTAAACCAAATGCCATTAACTGGAATCTGAAAGCTCTAGCAGGATTTCCTTGTAGGTTAAGGGTAGGGGGTAGAGCTGAGCTGAAATGGAGGAGGATAGATATTCAATTGATCCAAGCAGGAAATGAACTCAGTTAAGCAGATTTTTACCATACACACACACACACACACACACACACACACACACACACACACACCACTAGCAAGTGAGTCAGCACCATGGAGAGAGCCTGGAAAGTCATAGAGGGCTCTAGGCTGAAGCAAGATCAGGTCATTAGATATGCCTCCTTACTGCACAGTTGCAGTGTCACTAATAGGCTTATATAACAAAGAAATCAACGAAGGGGAAAATGACAAATGTGTACCAAAAATATTTATATCAACTCCTTTTTTAGTGCAAAGAGCTGGAAACTAGCAGGGTCCTTATTAGTTGGGGAATGGTTGAACAAACTATGGGATATGAATAATGGAAGACTATTGTTCTCTAATAAATGATAAAAGAGATAAATTAAGAGAAACCTTGGAAAATGTATATGAACTGATGCAGAATGGAGTGAGCAGAACCAGGAAAATAATTTATGTTATAACTTTTTGAGTGGAAGTTTTAAGAATTTCATTTTCTAGGATTTCACATATATAATTGATATATTGCTTGCCTTCTCAATGAAAGGCAGGGAAAGAATTTTGAACTCAAAATTTTTAGAAGGAATGTTCAAAGTAAAAGAGCAAATTGAAAAAATCTTAAGAACTCTCATAAATGCAGTCATCAACCATGATTCCAGAGGACAGATGAAAAAGAAAGTAAGTTACACACTTTTTGATAGAGAAGAGATATATGAAGGATACATTTTTGGACATAGTTAATGTGGGAATTTGTTTTGCTGGCTATGAACATTAATTACAATGGTTTGGTTTTTCTTTTTCAAATCACAGGGAATTTGAAGGGAGAAAAAATGAGTGCTTATTATTATTATTTAATTATAGTGAATGAGAAGCAAAATGAAAAGAGGAATAACTATGCCAGTTCTGGATTCCAGAGCCCTGGAAAGCTTCCTTGACCCTCTTGTTCCCTGGATCTCAAGCCCAGCTCCAATGAGGAGAGAGAGTTGCTGAATATATAATAGTCATCTGTTTACAAATCTAGAGTTACTTTCACTATATCATAGTTACCTTTTAGTTGTAGTTAAGAGTGTTCCTTTCAAAGTATGGTCACCTATATATGTCAATGAGTACTAATATGTTTAGTTTTTATTTTCTTTTTGGAGAACATACTTGCATTTTAAGAGGGATTTTGTTACTACTCTTCTGGGACAACCTTGGCACTGTGCTTTATTTTATTCCCTCCTCTCAATATATGAAGCAAAATTCCTTGAATAATAATCAACTCAATCCACTGGATAGGTTGTATCAATCTACTCTTCTATAACCCCATACATTGTTTCTGTAATTTTACAGGCCAAAGTGTCCCTTCCTGGTTACCACCTCACTCTATGTTTTGTGTTCCCCATTTAAATTTAAACCCTTTGAGGGCAGGAATTGTCATTGCTTTTGTATTTGTATCCACAGTATATTATAGCACTGGTCATATAGTGAATATTTAATAAGTATTTTTAATTAATTAATTAATTCATAGCAGAATGTCTAACCCAAGGAGTGATTTTAATGATAGAAATTTCAGGAACAGTGGCCAATGGAAGAAATTTATTTTGTTACATTATATAGACAACTGACCCTACTAATGCTAATCTTAGATATAAGAATGCCTTCAATTTAGCAATCCTTGAAGCTCTTGAATAACATGTTGTACAGTTTCCTAAGTGAAAGGTCTTCCAGGGGCATGTAGGTAGTTCAGTAGATAGAAAGCCATAACTGGAGTTTGGAACACCTGGATTCAAATCTGACTTCAGACACATTTGTGTCTGTGTGACCCTAGGCAAGTCACTTAACCCAACTGCCTAACCCTGGCTGTTTTAGGATTGATACTAAAGCAGAATATAAGAACTTCTGCATGTATTAATCCTGGCAAGGTAGGACACTGTCTAAATTGAAAAAAATTAATCATTATCCCCCACTTACCTTGAGGGAATATGTATGCTCCAGGAGATGGGCAGGACAAGCGAAATAAGAATTGGCAAAATTAATTCCAAAGATCTGTGAAGTCAGTTGAGGAGATTAATAGAAAATAAGGGAAGTGGGATTGAGGGGGTGGAATCCCAGCAACCTAGTGAGGTGGCCCTGGGAATATGCTACTATTGTAAAGCTGGCATATCTGGACCAGAGCCAGATCAGACTTTTGTAGTTCAGTTAAGACTTGATTATCTCTGAGCAATGAATCCCCTGAAGTAGTTGTATTTGAATTTGCACTATTTGAAGTTATAATTATGGAAAATATGGTAATTGGCTCTGGCCCAATGGAAATATGCCATGCAAATTTAAATTCTTCAGGGGATTCATTATTCACACTAATAGGGACCTAGCTGTAATGCAGTTTATAGAATTGGTCCTTTTTTTTCCCCCTACCCTTTCAACCCCACTTCTGAACACAGGATCATGAGATTGTAATCTACAAACCCTGGAAATAGTCTAGTCTAACCCTCTTGTTTTGTAGATATATAGCAGCAGCAAGTTAGCACAGTATTTTGAGTACTGGATTTAGATTCAGGAACACCTGAATTCAAGTTCTAACTCAGAAATTTTCTAGTTGTGTGACCCTAGGCAAGTTATTAAACTCTGCCTCAGTTTCCTCAGAACAGGAGAAGGAAGGAAGGAAGGAAGGAAGGAAGGAAGGAAGGAAGGAAGGAAGGAAGGAAGGAAGGAAGGAAGGAAGGAAGGAAGGAAGGAAGGAAGGAAGGAAGGAAGGAAGGAAGGAAGGAAGGAGATAGAAGAGGAGGAAGAAGAGGAGGAGGAGGCTAGTAAAAATATATTTGCCTGAATTCTTGCAAATCTAACCAAAAGGGCTTTAAATTGAAAAGACCCAGAGAGAAAACTATATTGTTTCTCCCAAGTTAGATGCCCTAGGAAGCAGCTACAACTCATAAAGAAGAGTAATAATAGATACTATGATTCAAAGGAAATAAAATAAAAGAAGGGAGTTAGCAGTGGCACTAGTGGCTTCAAACACCTACAAAAATACACAAAGTTTGGGCAAAAAATAAGATGAACTAGAGAGGAAGTTTTGTCCCCATAGAGATGATGTGGAAGTTTCTCATCCTGATTCCATAGAAATGCCAGGTGGACTCTGAGATACCACCTCACACTTGGCCAATATGACAGCAAAGGACAGTGAAAAATGTTGGAGGGGATGTAGCAAAGTAAGTACATTAATACACTGCTGGTGGAGTTGTGAATTGATCCAACCATTCTGGAGGGCCATTTGGAACTATGCCCAAAGAGCGCTAAAAGACTGCCTGCCCTTTGACCCAGCCATAGCACTGCTGAGTTTGTGCTCCAAAGAGATAATAAGGAAAAATACATGTACAAGAATATTCATAGCTGTGTTCTTTGTGGTGGCAAGAAATTGGAAAATGAGGGAATGCCCTTCAATTGGGGAATGGCTGAACAAACTGTGGTATATGTTGGTGATGGAATACTACTGTGCTCAAAGGAATAACTGGAGGAATTCCATGTGAAGTGGAAATACCTATAGGAAGTGATGCAGAGTGAGAGGAGCAGAACCAGGAGAACATTGTACACAGAGACTGATACACTGTGGTACAATCGAATTTAAAGGACTTCTCTACTAGCAGCAATGCAATGACCCATAACAATTCTGAGGAACATAGGAGAAAGAATGCTATCCACATCAAGAGAAAGAACCTGGAAACAGAAATGGATTACAAAAATATATGCTCAATCACACAGTGAGATGGGGATCTGATTAGGGTTTTGATGTTAAAGGATCACTTTACTGCAAATATGAATAACATAGAAATATGTTTTGAACAATAATACATGTATAACTCAGTGGAACTGCTTGTCGGCTTTAGGAGGGGAAGAGGAGAGAGTGGGGAAGGAGGGATTATGAATCATGTAACCATGGAAAAATATGCTAAATACAAATGAAAAAATAAAAAAATAAAGAAATGCAAGGTGGAATCTCACCCATCATGAAATCTGTGAGTTTAGGGATGGAAAAAGTGAGTAGCCAAACTGAAGAGAAAAATTATTTACTAAGCACAGAAACCTGCTCAGGTTAGTCACAGTATTAGTCTCAGAGGGTACCAATTTTAGGTTTGTTCAGAGTAAAAATCTAAACAGTGATATTTGTAACAGAAAAGAAATGTAAGAAAGGTATAAGCCATAGAGTTATGAGTTGATAAAGATTGGATGAGGACTTTCTGTAAAAAAAACTGTTTTTCTCTGCAGTTAACAATCTCTTATATAGTAAAGCCACCTTTCAAGATAGAATCAATCTGGCTCATCCTGTTGCCGTCCATGAGGAGGAGTATAAAATGCAGTGGTAGGGTCTCTATTACAAAACACAAAACACAAAACACATGGCTATGTTTCTTTTGCCTCTGAGGTTACTTTTTCTAGGAAGAAGATGTTTCCCCAACTCTCAATAGTACTTATGTTCATCCACCTCCTGCATAGAGGTATCATTTGGAAAGGATTAGGCTCCAGATTGATACATACTGTTGATATATAGTATAAAAATAGACTGTATTCAAAAGGATCAGAATAAATAAATTGTAAGACAGAGGGGAATGGCATATTGTGACAAGATATGCTCATGTGAGAAAATCCAGTAAGCAAAGCTAGGCAGAATTTGGGTAAGGTTTAACAGAGGCAAAAACAGAAGCAATATTATTTTAGAAGTGTACAACAGACAAGTTGGGCAGAAAGAGAAAATAGATTAATTTGGAAGACAAACCACTAGCTTGGCAATCATGATAGAGTAGTGATTGGGGACACCAATTACATGGACATTGGCCAGAAGTACCTTCACCATAAGATGAGTAACTAATAAATTCTTGGCTTGCCTTAATGATAATTTCTGCCTTCAAAAGGTAATGAATTAAGGTTAACAGCTACTTTGAACCTAATTTTCACCAACAAAAGATAATCAGTGAATGAAACAGGAATGATAGAAACCTTGGGGAAAAGGTTCATCTTAGAATTTGTAGCAGAGGAGAGGAATGCAAAGCATAGTCTAATATGAAGCCTAGATTTGGAGGAAAGTACATTTTTTAAAACTTTCAAAGAAGGAATGAGTAGGAGTTCATGGCCTAAAATTCTATTGGGAAAGTCATTTCATACTGAATGAGTTCTCAAGAATTAAAAATTCAGAAGATTTAAAGAGAAATAACACTGACTAATATAAGGTTAAGTTGTCTAAAGAGATCAGTGTTAGTATCCTGGGAACTTACTTAGCAACTTAAATTTTACAAAGATAGGCAAAGAAGATGAAGAGAGAGGCAGGTAATGTAGTATGAATGCAGAAGTATGGCCTGGTCCTTATGGACCTTACAGTTGGAATGAGCTTAGATTAGCCATGAATGCTCAGTATCACCAAAAGCATCATTGTCTTTGTTCTTGTTTTAGAAATATTGGTGTTTAGGAAAGGGATAAAACTTGGACTAGACGAAGTAATGATAAAGGATAATGGAGAAAAGATGGAACTTTGAGGGTTTTCCCCCATTTTCTCTGCTAAAGAGAAGAATTTGTATACTAAAAAAGGTTGAAAAAATTGCCAGTAGGGATTTGGAACCAAAGAAAAGGAAGGAAATAATGCTAGCATCTACCTGCCCCAGATAAATTTAAATTAAACAATCCTAGACAGACTACATTCTAGATTACCAAAATAACTGGCAGATGAAATGACTGAGCTACGTTCAATGATATTTGAAAGATGATGGAGAATAGGAAAGTTGTCAGAGGACTAAAGTAAGGGAAATGTCCCAGTTTTTAAAAAAAAGTGAAAGGGGAGGGAGAGGATTCAGCAAACTCTGCATCAATGAAATTGAAAGATACCTACAAGGGTCTAGAATATGTTCTTAAGGGATGATTTGTGAATACCTATGAAAGAAAGCAGTGAACCAACATGACTTTTTCAAGAAATAGGTCATACTAAACTATTCTCATTTCCTTTTTTATGATAGGGTTAATAGACTGGTAAAGCAGGGGAATACTATAGTTTACTTACTTTTCAGCAAAGTATTCTTAAAAGTTTCTCAAAATACCCTTGTAGATGAAATAGAAAGATGTAGGCTAAATCATAGGAATTCAGAATTGGTTAAAAATAAAAAAAAATCAGAGTCTTCCGGGTAAACATGATGGCAGTCTAGATGCAGGACTTTCTCTCCTCACCACCTACCGATACAGACTACCTCAAAAAACCCTAAACATCTGAAATTTGTATGAATGAAGGGACTCTACAGTAGGGCACAGCATTGAAGATACATGGGATTTAGGCATTTCCATACCATAAGGGGGTGAAAGAGCTTCCGCCAAAACACAAGCTGATCCACCCTCCCTCACTGCACTTATGGAGCCAGAGTTAGAGCCAGTGCATACTAGAATCAGTGACTGAGTGAGGGGCACCTCTGAAGCAAGTGAAGGGCACCTCTGAGTCCCTAGAAGCTGACTGAGACCACGGAGGACCTACCACTGAGAGCAACTAGACCTGAGGCCCCAGCAGGCTGAGGAGCTCAGACTGTAGGCTCCAGCAAGGAGATAGCACAGAGAGGGGGCAGCAAATAGCAGAAGCTGCACAGACTCAAGAGCTAGCCTCAGTCAAAATCCTTGCTCCTTAGCTCCATACACAGAGAGCCTGCCCATCTCATTCAAATTTCCAACTGGAAAGGGAAAGAAAAATCACCAGAGTAATGGCAAACAGTGCCCAGGAACAACAACTCCCCAACACCAAGAAAAACAAGAAAAGGGGTTGACCCTGGATAATTTTTATGGAGGAAAATCCCAGGTTATAGAGGAAATAGAAGAGGAAAGACAAATAAATGCACCAAAACCTTCCAAAAAATGGAAATAGCCCACAAGCTCTTGAAGAATTTAAATTGGAGCTTATCAAAAATATGGAAACCTTCTGTCATGAAAAGTGGGAAATAGTTCAAAAAGAAAATAACACTTTAAAGTACAAGGACTCCCAATTGTAGAAACAGCTGGAGGCCATAAAAAGCAGGATAGACCAAACTAAAAAGGAAAACCAGTCTTTAAAGACCAGAATTAGGCAACTGGAAGACAATGATCTTGCAAAACAGCAAGAATTAATAAAGCAAAGTCAAAAGACTGAAGAAAACATAAAATATCTCACTGTAAAGATGACAGATCTGGAAAACAGAGCACAAAGAGACAATTTGAGAATCATTGGTCTACCTGAAAACCCCAAAATAAACAGAAATCTTGCCATCATACTACAACAAATTATCCAAGAAAATTGCCCTCATGTTCTTGAACAAGGAGGGTAATAGACATTGAAACCATTCATAGAACACCCTCTACACTAAATCCTCAAAAGACAACTCCCAGGAATGTAATTGATAAATTCAAGAGCTTCCAAGCTAAGAAGAAAATTTTACAAGAAGCCAAAAAGAGACAATTCAGATATCAAGGAGCACCAATCAGGATTACACAAGATCTGGCAGCTTCCACACTAACGTATCCCAAGGCTTGGAATATAATATTCAGAAAGACAAGAGATTTGAGTCTTCAAACAAGGATCACCTATACATCAAAACTGACTTTATACTTCCAGGGGAAAGTATGGGCATTCAACAAAATAGATGATGTCCAAGTATTTCTGAAGAAAAGACCAGAACTAAGTGGAATGTTTGATATCCAAACACAAAGACCAAGAGAAACATGAAAAGGCAAATAAGAAAGAAAGAGAAAAGGGGGAAATGATTTTTTTATTCAAACATTCTTCTTTAAGGGCTTCAATAAGATCAAATTATTTATGTTAGTAGGAGGAAAATATTATTTGTAACTCAAAAATTATATTCACTATAATAGTAATTAGAGGAATCATTCACAGGAAGAGATTGGGGTAATAAGTGCTCTAAGATGATATGCAAAAAAAAAAGAAAAAGAGAGGGGGAATCGAAGATGGTACCAAGATATACTTGAAGAAATAAAACAAATAGGACAGTCTGTCTCACAAAAAGATAAACATGGGATGGGGAAGGGAAGAATGCTCTTATCAGGAGAGGAAGAGAGTACTAATAGGTAATACTTAAACCTTACTCTCAGTGAAATCAATTCTAAGAGGGAAGAGCATCTGGATCTAACAGAAGAATTGAATTCTATCTTACCCTACAGGGAAAGTAAGAAGGGAAAACTAAGGGGGGTGGGAGGGAAAGGGAGTACAAAAATGGAGGGAAAGAGGGGGGAGGGAACTTAACAGACCCTGAAAAAAAAGAAGGAAACAAAAAGGGAGGGGACAGAAAGGGAAGCTTATTAAGTGCAGGGATTGGGGGACTGATTAAAACAAACCACTGGTTTAAAAAAATATAGCAAAAGAAGAAAGGACAGAACTAGAAGAGTATAACAAAATACTAGGGAATACACAAGAGGCAATCATAACTTTGAATGTGAATGGGATGAACTCACCCATAAAACAAAAACAAATAGGAGAGTGGATTAGAAATCAAAATCCTACCATGTTGTCTGCAAGAAACACACTACTTGAGGCGGGTAGACACTCACAAAGTTAGAATTAAAGGTTGGAGCAAAACCAACCTCAACTGATAGAAAGAAGGCAGGAGTTGCAATCATGATATCTGACAAAGCCAAAGTAAAAATAGATCTAATTAAAAGATATAGGGAAGATAACTAAATCCTGATAAAATGGAGTATAGACAATGAGGAAATATCACTAATCAACATGTATGCACCAAATGGAATATCATCCAAATTTCTAAAGTAGAAATTAGTGGAGTTGAAGTAGGAAATAGATAGTAAAACTATACTAGTGGGAGACCTGAACTTACCATTATCAAATTTAGAAAAATCAAATAAAAAAAATAAATAAGAAAGAGGTAAGAGATGTGAATGAAATCTTAGAAAAATTAGAGTTAATAGATATATGGAGAAAAATAAATAGGGACAAAAAGGAATATACCTTCTTTTCAGCAGCACATGGCACATTCACAAAGATTGACCATATACTAGGTCATAAAAACATGGCAAACAAATGCAGAAAAGCAGAAATAATAAATGCAACCTTTTTAGATCATAATGCAATAAAAATAATAATCAGTAAGGGTATATGGAGAGGCAAACAAAAAATTAATTGGAAATTAAATAATATGATTCTCCAAAATCAGTTAGTTAGAGAACAAATCATAGAAACAATTAATAATTTTATTGAAGAAAATTACAATGATGAGACATTCTTTCCAAATCTATGGGACGCAGCCAAAGCAGTACTCATGTGGAAATTTATGTCCCTGAGTTCATATATTAACAAATTATGGAGTACAAAGGTCAATGAATTGGACATAAAAATCAAAAAACTTGTAAGAGAACATATTAAAAATCCCCAATGGAAACTAAATTGGAGTTCCTAAAAATTAAGGGAGAAATTACTAAAATCAAAAGTGAAAGAACTATTGAACTGATAAATAAGACTAGAAGCTGGTACTTTGAAAAAACAAAGCAAATAGAGAAAGTACTGGTCAATCTAATAAAAAAAAAAAGGAAAGAAGAAAACCAAACTAACAGTACCCAAGATGAAAAGGGAGACCTCACCTCCAATGAAGAGGAAATTAAAGCAATCATTGAAAATTATTTTCCCAATTATATGACAACAAATATGGCAATCTAGGTGATATGGATGAATATTTACAAAAATATAAATTGCCTAGATTAACAGAAGAAGAAATAGAATTCTTAAATAATCCCGTATCAGCAAAAGAAATCGAACAAACCCTCAACGAACTCCCTAAGAAAAAATCCCCAGGGCCTAATGGATTCACAAGTGATCAAACATTCAAAGAACAACTAATCCCAATATTATACAAAGTATTTGACATAATAAGGAAAGAGGAATTTCTACCAAATTCCTTTTATGACACTGATTCCAAAGCCAGGTAGGTCAAAAACAGATAAAGAAAACTATAGATCAATCTCCTTAATGAACAAAGATGCAAAAATCATAATTAGAATACTAGCAAAAAGACTCCAGCAAGTCATCATGAGGGTTATTCACTAGGATCATATAGGATTTATAGTAGGAATGCAAGGATGGTTCAATATTAGGAAAACCAAAACCATCCACATAATTGACCATATTAACAAGCAAACTGACAAAAATCACATGATTATCTCAATAGATGCAGAAAAGGCCTTTGATAAATTACAACACCCATTCCTATTGAAAACGCTAGAAAGCATAGGAATAGAAGGGCCCTTCCTAAAAAGAATAAACAATATATATCTAAAACCATCAGCCAATATCATCTGCAATGGGGATAAACTAGAAGCCTTGCCAATAAGATCAGGAGTGAAACAAGGATGCCCATTATCACCTTTACTATTTAATATTGTACTAGAAACACTAGCAGTAGCAATTAGAGAAGAAAAAGAAATTGAAGGTATTAAAATTGGCAATGAGGAGACCAAGCTATCACTCTTTGTGGATGATATGATGGTCTACTTAAAGAATCCTAGAGAATCAACCAAAAAGCTAGTCGAAATAATCAACAACTTTAGCAAAGTTGCAGGACACAAAATAAACCTGCATAAGTCATCAGCATTTCTATATAACTCCAACCCATTTCAGCAGCAAGGATTAGAAAGAGAAATTCCATTTAAAATCACCCTAGACAATATAAAATACTTAGGAATCTATCTGCTGAGATAAACACAGGAACTATATGAACACAACTACAAAACACTCTCCACACAATTAAAACTAGATCTAAATAATTGGAGAAACATTAATTGCTCATGGGTCGGATGAGCTAACATAATAAAAATGATAATCCTGCACAAATTAATTTACTTATTTAGTGCCATACCCATTGAACTACCAAAAAACTTTTTTTTACTGAATTAGAAAAAACCATAACAAAGTTCATTTGGAAGAACAAAAGATCAACGAAATACAGGGAAATCATGAAAAAACTGCAAAGGAAGAGGACTTACAGTCCCAGATCTCAAACTATACTATAAAGCATTGGTCATCAAGACAATTTGGAATTGGCTAAGAGACAGAAAGGAGGATCAGTGAAATAGACTAGGGGTAAATGACCTCAACAAGACAGTCTGTGATGAGCCCAACAATCCCAGTTTTGGGGACCAAAACACACTATTTGATAAAAACTGCTGGGAAAATTGGAAAACAGTATGGTAGAAATTAGGTTTGGATCAACATCTCACACCCTACACCAAGATAAACTCAGAATGGGTGAATGACCAGAATATAAAGAAGGAAACTATAAGCAAATTAGGTGAGCACAGAATAGTATTCTTGTCAGATTTTGGGGGAAGGAAAGACTTTAAAACCAAGCAAGAGCTAGAAAAAAATCATAAAATGTAAAATCAATAATTTTGATTACATCAAATTAAAAAGGTTTTGTACAAACAAAACTAATGCATCCAAAATTAGAAGGGAAGCAACAAATTGGGAAACAATCTTCATTACAAAAACCTCTGACAAAGGTCTAATTACTCAAATTTATAAAGAACTAAACCAATTGTACAAAACATCAAGCCATTCTTCAATTGATAAATGGGCAAGGGACATGAATAGGCAATTTTCAGTTAAAGAAATCAAAACTATTAATAAGCACATGAAAAAGTGCTCTAAATCTCTAATAATCAGAGAGTTGCAAACAAAACAACTCTGAGGTATCACCTCACACCTAGCAGATTGGCTAACATGACAACAAAGGAAAGTAATGACAGCTGGAGGGGATGTGGCAAAGTTGGGACATTAATGCATTGCTGGTGGAGTTGTGAATTGATCCAACCATTCTGGGGGGAAATTTAGAACTATGCCCAAGGGGAACTAAAAGACTGTCTTCCCTTTGATCCAGCCATAGCACTACTGGGTTTGAACCCCAAAGAGATAATAAGTAAAAAGACATGTACAAGAATATTCATAGCTGTGCTCTTTTGTGGTGGCAAGAAATTGGAAAATGAGGGGATGCCCTTCAATTGGGGAATGGCTGAACAAATTGTGGTATATGTTGGTGATGGAATACTATTGTGATAAAAAAAAAATAAAGTGGAGGAATTCCATGGGGACTGGAATGACCTCCAGGAATTGATGCAGAGTGAAAGAAGAACCAGGAAAACATTGAACACAGAGACTGATACATTGTGGTACCTGTGCCATAGGTTCACCATCACTAGTATAGGAGATTCTTGGTAAACATTGTACACAGAAACTGATACACTGTGGTACAACCAAATGTAATGGACTTCTCCATTAGTGGCAATGCAGTGATCCTGAACAACTTGGAGGAATCTATGAGAAAAACCACTAATCACATTCAGAGGAAAAACTGTGGGAATAAAAACACCAAAGAAAAACAATCACTTGAATACATGAGTCAAAGTGACATGTTTGGGGATGTAGATTCTAAATTAATATCCTAGTGCAAACAACATCATTGAAATAGGTTCTGATCAAGGACATAAGAAATAACCAATGAAATTGAGCATCAGCTATGGGAACGGGGGGGTGGAGGGGAGGGAGGGAAATAAAGTGAATATTGTAACCAAAAAAATCAAATCAAATAAAAAAATTTTTTAAAAGAAAACACTAGAAAGTATAGGAAAAGAAGGTCCTTTCCTAAAAATAATAAACAGTATTTATCTAAAACCATCAGCAAACATCATCTGCAATGGAGATAAACTAGATGCATTCCCAATAAAATCAGGAGTGAAACAAGGATGCCCATTACCACCTCTATTATTTAACATTGTACTATAAACACTAGCAGTAGCAATTAGAGAAGAAAAATAAATTAAAGGTATTAAAATTGGCAATGAGGAGACCAAGCTATCACTCTTTGTGGATGATATGATGGTCTGCTTAAGGAATCCTGGAGCATCAACTAAAAAGCTAATGGAAATAATCAACAAGTTTAGCAAAGTTGCAGGATAAAAAATAAACCCATATAAGCTATCAACATTTCTATATATTTCCAACACATCTCAGCAGAAAAATTTAGAAAGAGAAACTCTATTTAAAATCACTCTGGGCAATATAAAATACTTGGGAATCTATTTGCCAACATAAAGTCAAGAACTATATGAACAAAAATTACAAAACACTTTTCACACAAGTAAGATTAGCTCTAAACAACTGGAAAATCATTAATTGCTCGTGGGTAGGCCAAGCTAATGTAATAAAAATGACAATCCTGCCTCAATTAATTTGCTTATTCAATGTCATACCAATCAAACTACCAAAAATATTTTTAGAACTAGAAACAATAATAACAAAATTCATCTGAAAGAACAAGAGATCAAGAATATAATGAAAAAATGTGGAGGATGGTGGCCTAGCAGTACCAGATCTTAAACTATACTGTAAAGCAGTGGTCATCAAAACAATCTGGTACTGGCAAAGCAAGACGAGGGTAGATCAATGAAATAGATTAGGGGTAAATGACCTCAGCAATCTAGTGTTCAATAAACCCAAAAGATCCCAGATTTTGGTATAAGAACTCACTATTTGTCAAAACTGCTGGGAAAATTGGAAAAGAGTATGGCAAAAATTAGATTTAGATCAGCATATCACACCCTATAGCAATATTAGGTCAAAATGTGTATATGATTTAAACATGAAGAGTAATGTTATAAGTAAATTAGGGGAATATAGACTAGTTTACTTGCAGGTCTAGGAAGAAGGGGAAAAAATTATGGCCAAACAAGAGGTAAATAACATTACAAGATGTAAAATGAATAATTTTGATTACATTAAATTAAAAGGTTTTTGCACAAACAAAGCCAATGCAACCAAGATTAGAAGGGAAACAACAAAATGGGGGGGAGATTTATAACAAATTTCTCTGATAAAAGTCTCATTTCTCACATATATGAAGAACCAAGTCAAATTTATAAAAATCCAAGTCATTCCCCAATTGATAAATAGTTAAAGTATAATAGATAGTTTTCAGATGAAGAAATCAAAGTTATCAATAATCATATGAAAAAAATGTTCTAAATACCTCTTGATTAGAGAAATGCAAATTAAAACAACTTTAAGGAACCACCTTATATCTATCAGATTGGCAAATATGACAATAAAGGAAAATGATGAATGTTTAAGGAGATGTGTCAAAATTGGGACACTAATGAATTACTGGTGGGAGTAGTGAATGGATCCAACCATTCTGGAGGGCAATTTGGAATTGGGCTATAAAAGAATGGATACCTTTTGATCCAGTATACCTCTACTGGGCTGTATCCCAAAGAGATAAAAAGAATGGGAAAGGACCTGTTTGTACAAAAATATTTATAGCAGCCCTTTTTGTGGTGGCAAAGAATTGGAAACTAAGATTATATCCCTCAATTGTGGAATGTCTGAACAAATTGTGGTATATGGTGGTGATGGAATACTATTGTGCAATAAGGAATGATGAACAGGATGATTTCAGAAAGAGCTGGAAAGACCTACGTGAACTACTGCAGAGTGAAATAAGCAAAACATAGAAAACATTGTAAGCATTAACAATAATCTTGTGGAATGATCAAATGTGATAGATACTAACAGCAACACAATGATTCAGAAAAATTCTGAGGACTTATGAAAAAGAATGCTATCCACCTCCAGAGAAAGAACTGGTGGAGAAGAAATGCAGATGAAAACATATGATTTATCATTGGTTTGAGTGTATGATTTGGGATTTTTGTTCTATAAGATTATTCACTTATAAAAATGAATAATATGAAAATATGTTTTGCAAGATAATACAGGTATAGCCCAGATTGAATTGCTTGCCAGCTCCAGGAGCAGAGATGGAAGAAGGAAGAGAGACAATATGAATCATTTAACTTTGGAAAACTTATGTGAAATTTTGTTATTAAAATAAAGAAAACAAATAGAGGACAGCTAGGTGGCTCCCTGGATTGAGAGCCAGGCCTAGAGATGGGAGGTCCTAGGTTCAAATCTGACCTCAGACACTTCCTAGCTGTGTGACCATGGGCAAGTCACTTAACCACCATTGCCTAGCCCTTATACTCATGATATTGGTTCTAAGACAGAAGGTAAGGGTTTTATAAAGTGTGTGTGTGTTATATATATGTAATTTATACACACACATATATATTCATTTTATACATATATATATATATGCATATATATATATATATATATATATACACGTATACATACATACATATGTATATACAAAACACCTGCAGGAGCTCAATCATTCTGCTAACACCACAGAAAAATGTTCCCCTCTCAACTCAATTGCCTCTTTCTTCCTTCTGCTTTGTCACAAAAATTCAAAAATTTCCACCACATGAAATCTCACCTCTTTTTCAAAACATACAAATAAGTTTCTCCCACAATTGGCCAAAGTTGCTTTCTGTCCAGAACTACAATGTCCAGAATTCCCAGTTAGTCTCTAGAAACTCCATCTTTACCTGATGAAGGATGTTTCCTTCAAAGACCCCCTATTTTCTCCATGTCTCTAAAGCAATTAGATTAGATTTGGCTTTTTGTTGGGAGTTTTTTCCCCTTGGATCTCAAAATAATAGGTGCAAATTTCAGAGAGGTTAATCTAGCTGCAAGGGGGAAAAAACTGGCCTCCCCCCCAAGACCTGGTACCATGCCCCTCTCCACTACCAAGCACCATGCATGCCCCTCTCCTCTTACCCCACACAGAGGAGTGAGAAAGTGTTCCCACTCTGCTGCAGGTGATGGGAGAAATGTCCTCAGAGCAGGTGAAAAGGGGGAAGGGTGTGGCTTTCCTCCAGCTCTGCCACCTGTGAGCCTTACCTGCTGTGTGCTACCATTGGGCTGCTGGGCAGAGAGATAGGAGATGTGAAAATATATCATCAAGCATAGTAGAGAAGGGGAAGGGAGCATCTCTGCCCAAGTCCTTCTGCCTTTCTAGTAATGAATTCTTGGGGTTGGGGTGAGGAGGAAGGGTGGCTGAGTGCCCACAGAGAGCACTCTGCATGCCATCTTTGGTACCTGTGCCATAGGTTCACCATCACTAGTATAGGAGATTTTTGGTAAATGATTAAGTTCCATATAACTGACATTTTTTGCAGCTTTTCATGGCAGTATTCTGTGTCATTTTTTTTGCATTTAAAAAATTTTCAGAGTATATGTTGATCCAATTTTTAATAACAGTTTTCTAACATTTTGCTATTTGTGTTCTCTCCCTCCCACTCCTCTCCCCTCCCTAAGATGAAACGTACATTGATATAGTTTATACATATGCTATCATATAATACCTATTTCCTTCTTTGCTGTAAAAAAGACATATTGCTTATATTAGAGAAAAGTTCATGAAAGAAATAAATTGAAGAATGGTATATACTTTGGTCTGCATTCAAACTCCCTCAGATCATTCTATGGCAGTGGATAGCCTTTTTCTTCACGAGGCCCTTAAAATTGTCCTGGATTTTAGCATTGCTGATAGTAGATAAGACTTTCACAGATCCTCATTGTATATTATTGCTGTTACTGTGTACAATGTTCTCTTGGTTCTGCTCACTTTACACTTCACTTTGCATCACTTCTTATAAGTCTTTCTAGGTTTGTGTGTGTGTGTGTGTGTGTGTGTGTGTGTGTGTGTGTGTGTGTGTGTGTGATCATTCTGTTCGTCATGTTTATGGTACAATAGTATTCCATTGTAATCATATACTACAACTTGTTTGACCATTTCTTAATTGATGGAAAATATTTCAGTTTCCTGTTCTTTGCCACAACAAAAAGCTGCTATAAATTTTTCTGTAAAAGTAGGTCCTTTACCCCATCTTTGATCTATATGGGATACAGACTTAGTGGAATTGCTAGGTCAAAGAGTATGCATAGTTTTATGGCCCTTTCACAACTCTATCAACAGTTTAGTGTCCCAATTTTTCCCACATTCCACTGTGTAACATTCTTAAATTTATTTTCACTGGGTCCTTCCTTTCACCCTCTACTATCCCTGTTCTTCAGGCCCCAGGTGGAAATACCTAATATATACAACACTTCATGAAAGTTATATGGCACAGTTGAGCCTAAAATCAGGAAAATCTAAATTCATATCTAGCCTCAGACACTTACTGTCTATGACCCTGGGCAAGTCATTTAACTGCTATCTGCTTCACTTTCCTCATTTGTAAAATTGTAACAATAATAGTATCTAACACACATGCTTGTGAAAATCAAATGAGATGTTTAAGTGCTTTTCAAATCTTAAAATGCCATATAAATGTTATTATATTATTATTATGAATATCATGAAATGAGTTGTCAGTAACTGAGGACCAACTGGCTCTACCTCTTCTGAATTTGTACTAAATGCCTAATGCCTGCTTCCTGCCCTATTGAAATCTTGAGGAAACAAGCTGGAGAGGCTACCTCATTTCCTCTCCAGGATTAAATGAAATCATAAATGTCTTTCCCCCTTTTTAAACTATACATTGCTCTCACAAGGAGCTACAGAATTTATATTTTCCAGATATTAATGTTTATTTTTTATAGTTTTCTTGTAGAGTCAACAGATGACTCTATATTTCCTTGGATCCTTGTGCTCGCTCCAAGTCTGATTAAAATCAGAATCAAATCAGATAAACATGTACTTTATTATATCTCATTTTCTTGCTTTTCAAACACCTTGGGGAGGTTAAATAAGTTTCTTTTTCAATTAAAGACTGTTCAAGAGTAGACCAAATGATTAAATAATGACAAATATTTTTTCGTAGGCTTGGGAGTATTTAAAAAGACAGATCTTGCCCTAGTATCACAGTTAGATGTGGGTATTAAAAAAAGAAGTATTCCCATATCAGTCAGAAGATTTCTACTTAATGTGTGGAGGAAGAAAGAAGAGGGAGAGGAAAGTACATCTTTGATTATAGCTAACAAAGTAATTAGTCTCTTGTATTGGACAGCCCGATCAAAGCTATTTGTTGTTATTCAGTATTTTTAGTGGTGTCCAACTTTATGACCCCATTAAGGAATTTTTTTTTTCATTTTTACAAAGAGAGAGTAGTTTGCCATTTCCTTCTCCAGTTCATTTTACAGATGAAAAAATCTGAGGCAAACAGAGTTAATGGCTTGCCCAGGGTCACACAGCTAGTATGTGTCTGAGGTCAAATTTGAACTCAGGTCTTTCTGACTCCCAATCTAGTGCTCTGTCTATTGCAAACCCTAAAACTGGCCAAAGCTGATCAGAGTAGAGCCCATTAAACTTGCCATCACTTTTAGTGGGAATTATTTCAAATTGACCTCTCCATGGTTCTAAACCATTTTCCTCTGAGGCCTCTGGTAAGTAACTGCCCTTGGAGAGGGAGGCAGAGGAAGGTGAGGAAAGAGTCATTTGTCTCTTGATAAAGGAAATAGTTTAATCGTTATCTAGTTGCCTTCACACAGGAAGACACAGGAAACAAAATGAAAAACCTTTGATGGCTAGATGAATTTATATGATAAGGCAAAGCCAAGCCAGTAGGTGTCAATAAAAATGACTAAATCTATGTGAATGAACAGAGATGTGATTAATAGAATGATTTTTGTTGTTTTAATTATTAATGGCTTTTATTTTGATATCAGACATTTCCAGAGTTATCTCCCTCCATAACGCACATATATACACACACTCCCTTCATACCACACCACAAAGTAAGCCTTCCCTTACAAAAATAAATGATTAAAAAAAAAACTAACACAGTAATTTCGACCATAGTAGTGACTCAACCTGAACCATGTATGTCATAGATCTCAAGAAATTCTTAAGAAACTGAAACAATCAAAGGAATGATGTTGGTAGTGGGTATTGCTATTAGTTAGTTATACCTTTAAAAGGTGAAGAGGAATCTTATTTAGAGCCTAAGATTTGAGCTCAGAATTTATTGCCTCAGTTCTCTCAAAAGAAGGATAAATAGAATCCATGATGGGCCTTGATCATTCTTGAACTTAATTTCAAATTTAATTTTCAAAATGACCAACTTTTAAAGAGATAATGAAATCTAAACTTGTTTCTAAGTTGAAGATCACTTTGCAAATTATTGTGTATGTTGATGTCTGCTTAAAAACAAGGCCTGGAGATGGGTGGTCCTGGGTTCGAATCTGATCTTAGACATTTCCTATCTGTGTGACCCTGAGCAAGCTATTTAACCCCCATTGCCTAGCCCTTACCACTCTTTTGCCTTAGAACCAATTCCAAGATGGAAGGTAAGGTTTAAAAAAAAAAGAACAAATGGGAAAGAAAGACTTCACCAAATTTTAGCCTACTAACAATTTACTTTGGGAACAATACAATAAGACTAAAAGTATTAAGAAAATACTTTGTAACCACTAGACTCATTGTTAGGGAATGTAAATCCATAGTTATGATGTTTCATGTAGTATAATTAACTAATCCTAATTTAATATCTCCAGTTCTTCAGTGTTATCAATGGTCATTTTTACTGCAATTGTGAACCCCCAAAAAATTAGTAAGGAAATGATAAAATTAGAAAGAGCTTGGAAAAAATAATATTTTGTCGATCTCTGAGCATGAATTTGTGTTTTATATGGTAATCTTATTTCAAAGTTTGCTACATATTCTATTCAGCAATCTATTTTCTCTTATTTTTATTAGATTAACCAGTATTTTGTTTTATTTGTTTTTTCAAAATACCAGCTTTTAGATCTATTTATTAGTTTAATAGGTTTTTTTACTTTTAATTTTATTAATTTCTCCTTTTAGTATTTTCAATTTAGTTTTTATCTGGGGAGTTTTAATTTGTTCTTTTTCTAATTTTTCAAGTTGTAAACCCAATTCATTGATCTCCTCCATCTCAATTTTGTTGCCATATGCACTCAGAGATTTCCCGGGAGTACTGTTTTGGCTATATCCCATAGATTTTGTTATATTGTCTCCTCATTGTCATTCTCTTTAATGAAGTCTGTAATTATTTCTATGATTTCTTTTTTGACCTACCAGTTATGAAGAATTAGATTCTTTAGTTCTCAATTAATTTTAGATTTGTCTTTCTATGGTCCCTTGTTAATTACAACTTTGATTGCACCATGATATGAAAAAGTTGCATTTATTATTTCTGCTTTTCTGCATTTGTTTGCATTATTTCTATGCTCTAATACATGGTCGATCTTTGTATATATACCATGTACTGCTGAGAAGAAGGCATATTTCTTTTTTATCCCTGTTCAAATTTCTCCAGATATCTATTAACTCTAATTTTTCTAATATTTTGCTTACTTCCCTTACTTCTTTCTTATTTACTTTTTGGTTCAAATCTATTTCCTCTTTAAGTTCCTTTAATTTCTCCATTAGAAATATAGATACTATACCATTTGGTGCATAAATGTTTAGTAATGATATTTTTATTGATAATAATTGATAATAATGATAATAATTTATAATAATGATTTATTAATTATTATTATCAATAATAATGATATTACTTCATTGTTTATAGTACCCTTTAGGAAAATGTAACTTTCTTCCTTATCTATTTTAATCAGATCAATTTCTACTTTAGCTTTGTCTGCTATCATGATTGCTACTCCTGCTTTTTTTACATTAGATAATGCATAATGAATTCTGTTCCTTAATTTATTGTTAAAAAGAAAATCTGAAATCCATAAAAATTAATTGAATGCAGATTATTCACCAATTCCTGAATGAAGGGAGTATTGGATAGTGTCTTTGGAAACTTGAATTTATAAAAATTCATAGCTCATAATCCCCATCTGATGAGAAATTTGAATCACATCATAATAAAGACTGGAGAACATCCAGGATACCTTATGAATCTGTAGATTGGTTGAATGAAATAGAATATGATTAGGCTAACAAAGAGAAGACTTTGGAAGAAAGTGATAGCAATATTCATATGTTTGAATAAGTCAATTATCAACATACATTTTTTTAAATACCTACTTTGTCCCACACACTGCTAAATACTGGGTGATACGAATATGAAAAAAAATGGCTGTGCCCTCAAGGTGTTTAAAAATCTTATGGGGAAAAAGGCAGCTACATTGCACAGCAGATAAATTGCCAGCCTTGAAGTTGGGGAGACCTGGGTTCAAATCTGGACTCAGATACTTCTTAGCTATGTGACTCTGGGCAGGTCACAACCTGACTGCCTAGCCCTTACCATGTTTCTGTTTTAGAATTTATACTAAGACATAAGGTAAGAGGATTTTTGTTTTGTTTTAATCTAATGGGAAAAGACAAAATACAAAACACTGAAAAGTAGGGGGGAGGGAGGAGAAGTTACTCACCATTAGGAGTGTGGTCAAAGAAGTCACAAAGTACTGAATCCAGGTGAAAAATGAGAGGCCATTCTAAATTGAGCTCTCTCCTTAAATAGATGTTTGTAGACCGTGCCTTTCCCCATCTCATTCCCACCCCCACTTCCAATCAGATAAGTAGAGTTTAGTTATGAGGACTCTGCTTGAATCCTGGGACAGAACAAGGAGCAATGTCTGAAAGTTGGAGAAAGGCAGATTAGAGCTCTGTATAAGGAATAAACTTTCTAACAATTAGCTCCATACAATAGTATACTGGATTACTTACTCACTAGGGACCATGAAGAAAATGTGGGATGATCATGTCTCAGATATTGTAGAGGAGATTTTTATTTGATTATGGATCATAGGAGATGTTCTTTGAGATCTTTTCCAAGCCTGAAATTTTGCAATTTTCTAAAAATTCAGGGAGCTGATTTTATTTCTTTCCTATTCTTTGGTGATAATGACCACCATTTTTAATGACTCAATGACAGCTTCATGAATTATTGTAGCTCCCCAGAATTCATTACCTGCTTATCCTCTGGTAAGGAGAAGAAATGTAAATTGTTTAGAAAATATGTACATCATAACTGTACATTAATACCTTATATAATTGGGATATATTTAACCTTTAAGACCGAGAACAGAGAAAAGAGGGGTTGAGGAAAGGGAAAATAAGCATTTATTGAGCATCTACTATGTGTCAGGCACTGTGCTAAGTGCTTTACAGCTATTATCTCATTTGGTCTTTATAATAACCCTGGAGTATGGGTATTATTGTAATTCCTATTTTATAAAAGAGGAAACATGATCTCCCAAAAACTATTGGCAGAATTCAGTAGAAGATTTTCTACTTTTCTGTGTCCCCCCTTAGGAATATAGTGGGATGGGAATTGGATGGGAATTGGATTGGTATCTCCATGTTCTGATCAAGGATCCTCTGATTGAAATTCTGATAAGAATGTAGATCACTGGGCCTTACCATTTGCCCTTCCAGTGCTTATTCAGGTCTATCAGTGCTTATTATCCCCAGTGCCATTATCAGTGTCCATTACCATAACACAGTGCCAGTTAGATTCATGAATATTACCAGATGGCCTGCCTTTATGCCCTAAGGACTCTTGAGATATTTTTACCCACTTATCCATTGTATCATAAGGACCACCTAAAATTCTTAGATCTTTTCTACATGAAACTATTAACTAGAGTTATAGTTTATTTTCCTTATTGTCTTCTTTAGTTCCTTTAATTTCTTTTTTCTCTAATTGCTAAAGCTAGCATTTCGAGTACAATATTAATAATAGTGGTAATAATGGGCATCTTTGCTTTATTCCTGATCTTATTGGGAAGACTTCTAACTTATCTTCATTACCAGTTATACTTGCTAATGGTTTTAAATAAATAGTACTTATTATTTTAAGGAAAGGCCCTTTTATTCCTGTGCTTTCTCATGTTTTCAATAGGAATGGATGCTATATTTTTTCAGAAGCTTTTTCTCCATTTCACAGAGAGATAACTGAAAGAAACAGTGTTTAGGTAACTTGCCCAGGGTCACACAGCCAGTAAATATATGAAGCTCTTTTCTAAGTCAGATCTATCTAATGCTATTCTTTCTATATCTAGATCGCTATCTACTACACCATCTAATTGCAAAATGTATATGTAATATATAATAATATAACATATATAATACATGATATATGTGTATATATAATTATTGCTAACACTTATGTAGCACTTTAAGGTTGGTAAAGCAATTTATTTACATTATTTCATTTGAGCCTTAAAACAACCATTGTAAGGTAGATATTAAGGATGGTCTTATCCATACTTTCTACTTGAATGAATCTGTAATGTTATTATTATTTGTATGTTTCTGCTCATGATAAAAATCCCAATCCATCCCTACCTCCCAAAACTGTGTGATTCTTGTCCCTCCCACATGTTTGCCCTAGAATGTCCACCTAACATATAGGCATCCTTATATGTTTTTTTCCCAATATTGTAAAGATGCAAATGGGACACTTAGACTGTCCCTTATCCTTGCCACATAATCAGGTCACCATCTTCTCCATCCTACATTCCCTGGACATCATTTACTCCTGTTCTTCAAAATGCATAGGTGCCTTACATCTCTCCATTGCCCTCTATGTCATGTTCATTTTCAATTTTTTGGAAAATAATATGTTCCAAAGTTTGTAGTCATAAAGCACCACCAAAGAATATTGCTATTAAAAAGATGGTGATTTGTTTCTCAGAAAATTTGGGAGTCTTTAAGTGAGCTTTGCAATTTCTTGCTCTCCTCTTTCTGCTTAATTCTAGACCTGACATTATGTATGTATCTGTTCACACACAGGCATACACTATACATACATTGTCATTGTTCAGTCATTCAGTCATGTCTGACTCTTCATGGCCCCATATGAGGTTTTCTTGGGGAAAAAAAAAAAACTGGAGTAGTTTGGTGTTTCCTTCTCTAGCGGACTAAGGCAAATACAGTGGTACCTCAACACAAGAGTTTAATTCATTCCACAGTCAAGCTCATAACTCAATTTGCTCATGTGTCAAATTGAATTTCCCCATTTAAATAAGTGGAAATGCAATTAATCCATTCTGGCCCAAAAAAACCTTGAATTTTTTGTTTTATATGCTTTTAAATACAAAAATGTACTTTGTAAATAACAAATAAATATATTTATAAATGATAAGAAAGAATGTAAAGAAATAAACTTGTTTATGAAATGTTATTTACCTTCAAGGACAGGCAAAGATGCTGATGGAGAAGGTTTTCATTTCCTGTACTATCACTTAACATAACTTACTCTCTATACACGTAACACTACATTTAAATGCAAAATTGACCTTAGACAATACTTATGATATGTAACTTTATTGCCCAACTTAGTCGCTATTTTTTCACTTTAATTATCATCATTTTCTTCGTTGAATTTTGGCTGTTTTGCCACACTTTGCTCTATTTCACTTAGAGGCTGTTTCAACAAACACCTTTCCATTGAAGTTTGTTTCTTCCTCCCTTTCAGAACATTTTGATAATTTGTGAAAGAAGTGTTATGACATAGCTCCAACACATGACCTGTTGCAACTTTTTTGGGTGTGTCTTTTCAATAAACTGTTTAATTTTTTTCTCAAATGCTCAACATTTCCTTAATCTCACTTGTACTGATTACCGCATCTACCTCTGGCTCGTCACCCCTAATTTCCTGCAAAAGCTCCGTATGCTGCTGCTGCTGTAACTCCTTCGATCCTTTTCCATCGTCAGGACCCATAGTTAAAAGTTAAGAAATTTGCCCAAAAAAATGAAAATAAAGACAAAAATAAAGAAGAAATCAAAAGCAGTTCAATATAGATGCTCACACAGCCAGATAAACACTGAACTAAAGCAGACAGCCTTGTGCAATTTGTGAAACTTAACATTCATCAGGCTATCTAGTGGAGGGTGACCAAAGCTCATGATTCAAATATCTGCTCATGACTTAAAGCAAAAAATCCTGATTGTGACTGCTAGTAGCTCAAATGGCTCATGACTTAAGGTGCTCGTGTATCAAGGTACCACTGTAGAGGTTAAATGACATATCAGGGGCTACACAGCTAGGGAGAGTCTAAGATATTGTTTGCATATTTTCTCCCCCATTAGGCTGTGAGGTCCTTGAGAATAAGGATGATTTTTGTTTGATTGGTGGTTTTCCTCTTCCTTGTATGTCCAGCACTTAGCACAGTGACTGCAACATATCAAGTGCTTATTAAGTATTTTTGGCTAACTGATAGAAGTGGATTCCTCCCCATGAGGCAGCCTCAAATTCAAGTAGGGGAGTCAGAGAGAAGACATGGAATGAAAATGCATTTAGGAAATCAAGAGAAGGCTCAAAGAACTCAGTTAGAGGAACTGCTTAAAGAAAATGCCACAAGAAATGCCTAAAGCTAAGATGCATATCTTAAAGGATCTCAGTACTAGAGACAGGAAGGCTCTGACACTGATGAGGAGAGCTGATGGAATGGGCAATCCTTGGTGCAGAAGGCTGATGGGGGAATCCTATGCTGTGTAAAGAGTTCATTGCCTTGTTCCTTATTGCCTTCTGTAGCTTGAGAGACTGGAAATCTGGCAAGGGCTTGCCCCAACCCTCTATAATCCAGAAGAAAATCCTTTAAAACATATAGAGGGCCAACATAAATATAAGGATTAAAAGGAACTGCTTTTCACTGAAAGAGCATTATATTGCCTCGGGGACTGGACAAAGTAGCAGACCTGGGAAATTCTGCAGACATAGGCTTAAGGCTGCTATTAGGTGAAGGAGCTTAACACTGTTTCAGCAGCCTGGAGAGTAGGAGAGACATCACTTAATCCAGCAGAAGAATAAGTCTTAAAAGAGGAGCAGATGACATGTGGTGCTTGCAGGCCCTAAAAAGACCATAAATATCCAAGCCTGAAATCCAAAGTCATGAACAGGCTGGAGTACATAGGATTTCCCTCCTTTTGTGTCTCACTGCCAGGTTTCTGTACAGCTTAGGTATATTTTAAAGTACATAATAAATTCAGCAGTTTTTTTCCAAAGTTGTCCCACTTATCTGTTTCCCTCTGACCTTCCTTCAGTTTACTTTAGTGCATTAAAAGCAAATGCTTCCCTAACATTTTTAATTCTTTTCTCTTCCCTTTTTTCAGCAACATCACTATCTTTTTCCCTTTCCCCAATCTCATCTCTACTATCAGAGAAAAGAAAAACATTCCCTTATAATAGTCAAGCAAAATAAGCCATTTCCAAAGAAAATCTTTCTCCTTATACATTTTTAGACCTTTACATCTCTAAAAGGTGGTGAGACTCACATTTAATCATTGGTCCTCTGTTTGGTCAATGCTTTGTTTATAATTATTGAGTCTTTTAAAGTTGCTTTTCCTCATAAAGGTATAATTATTATGTGAATTGTACTCCTAGTCCTGCTCATTTCATTCCAGGTCCACTCAGACAAGTCTTCTCATGTTTCCCTTTCACCATTTCTTGCAATACAATAACACTCAATTGCATTCAATATCATGCCACTGAATAATTTATCCAGTCAGAAGAGTGAGGTAACACAGAGGATAAAGAGCCAGGCCTGGAATTGGGAGGACTGAGACTCGAATCTGGCTTCACACTTCCTAGCTATATGATCCTGGGCAAGTCCCTTAAGCCCAACTACCTAGCCCTTACTATCTTAAAATTTATAATTAATGTTGATTCTTACACAGAAGATAAGGTTTTAAAAAATTATTTATTAAATAATATAATAAATAACAATAACTTATTCAGCCACTTCCCAATTGAGGGAAAACTCCCTTAGTTTCTTTGCTATAAACAGGACTGCTACAAATATTGTCATACATGTGGGATCTTTTCCTCTTCCTTTTCATTTTTGGTTTCAGGTACTTTTCCTAAGAATGTTTTAGCTATTGCTATGTATATTACCCATGTAGGTTGGGTTCCTGTATTTATACTTTTGGCTATAAGAAACCAAGATATGGCAACATCCAAAGAGTACTCATAACGGGGAAGGCCTGAAACTCAGGCAACCCTTAATTCAAACAGGAGGTCTCTTTTCTGCTTTTTACTTGGACCAGAGCCAATTCTAGAATATGGGAAAGGGCCTACAAATGCAAACAAGTGAGCCACACTGGGGAACCATTAAAGTGACTTATCCTGGTTTGAAACAAGGAAAGCTGTTCAGAGAAAAGGACAGATCTAACATTTGGCTTTCAGACACTCACTAAGAAAATGATTGTGTTTTGGGGTTTCAAAACAGCCGATCTCTTTAATGTCTTAAGGTTGTTTTAGAAAACTGTCCCAGGAAGGTAGCACTGATATCTAGGACAGAAGGTGAATGACCAGCAATCTGTTTAGAACCGCAGTGCTTTTTGTTTTGAGGACCCCAAAGAGAAGGATACTCTGAACTTGCTGGAGCACATATGGGGCTGAGCCTTGCTCAGTGAAGCCTGCACATTTTGGATTAAGAAATATGATTATCATTTTCCCATTCTGATTTCTGCCTCCTGGGCTGATGAGATATGTCCAAGGAGTCATCTTCTACTCATTCAGAGACACCAAAACAGAAGGATTCTCTCTAATGAAATGCAGGCGCTGACGTGACAGTCATTAGCAGACAGAAATAGGCAACTGATTGCAAAGTCAAGATGAAACGCTTCAGTAGAAAGAACCTTCATGCCCGAGGCACACGTTGCCTTTCTCTGTTAAGTTGCTGCAGGAGAACTTTTCTATTATCTAGATGTGATTTTGCTTGTGTTTTCATCTTTTGCAGAAGAAACTTGGGGAGGGAAAGCCAATTAATTCATTTAATGATCCATCTAAGAAAATAATAAAAATGCCATCCATAATTTTCTTTGGTCAGGAGTATAAATCCATCCTCTGTAAGCAGAGATGGACAGACAGGCTTGATGTGGAATAAAAAATCAATAACAGAGTGCTTCCTTGAACTCAACAATGTATCTTTTCCTAACTTCCCTGTTGCATTTTCTCTAGAGTCAAACAGGGGACCACATAAACCCCAACTTTCTGATTTCCTCTTCTATATCTTTAGCAGTTTCTTTCATCTTTGGACTTTATAAAACAAGGGGTAAAGATTAGAAGGAGGGCATCTAGGTGGCATAATGAATATAGTGCCCTGGAATCAGGAAGACTCATTTTCCTGAGTTCAAATCTGGCCTTAGTTACTTAATTGCCTCAGTTTCCTCATCTGTAAAATAAACTGGAGAAGGCAGTAGTGAAATATTCCAACATCTTTACCAAGAAAACCCCAAATGAGGTCATGAAAAAAAAACCAACAACAATCCCCCTTCCAGTTCTAAGATTCTATGCTTTAAAGAATCATAAAGGGGCAGCTAGGTAACTCAGTGGATAGAGAGCCAGGCCTGAAAGTGGAAGATCCTGGGCTCAAGTTTGGCATCAAGTACGTCTTACCTGTGTGACCCTGGGCAAGTCACTTAATCCTAATCGCCTAGCCCTTACCTCTCTTCTAACTTGGAATAGTAACTTAGTGTTTATTTGAAGACAGAAGGTAAGAGTTAAAAAAAGAATAGGAATCATAGGATTCAGAACTAGAAAGTACCTTATAGATATTCTAGTTCTCACTACTTATTTTATATAAGATGAGAAAACTAAGAAATCTGCCTATAGCCAATAAGTGTCAAAGGCAAGACTGAACCCAGGTCTTTCTGCATCCAAGTCTGGCACTCTATTCACTCTACTGGAATGCATCTCAAATAGGCAACTACTAAAGCATAGCTCAAGTATTATTATCCAAAATGAAACCTATGGCTCAAGCCCATAGATGTAAGCTCACATGGACTGGGTTCAAACTTCAAAGAGCTTCTCAGTAGAAATTGATTATTTGTTCCCTCTCTCAGATTTCTCCTAAGAAACATTTGGATTTGATTTATTTCTAGCTTTCTCCAAGAGATATTCAATTCCTCCTTTAAGCACCAACTTAACAACAAAGCAAAGCATGTAAAATAAGTAACATACTCAGTGAAGGACTTATACCTCAACACAGAGAAATTTAAAACCAGAAACAGAAGACCTTTCCCTTCAGATAGGCATTCAGTGACCTATATAATTGTTTAAACTCAGAATGCCACACCGGGGTGGTTGAGAATTAAGAAACCCACCTTTTGCTAAGGTCAACATTTCTTATGGATCTATAGACCCATTCCAGAAAGAGAATACCTCCTTGAGTTTGTTCCTCCATAAAGGAGAACTAAGATCTCTTGGGAGTAGTTTTCTTTGCCCTACAACTCACACAGTACCAGCAAAGGGCAAGATCTGGGTTTATTCCTCCACATCTGACCTCAGTTTTAAGGTCTCCTTTTGTTCGGGGGTAAGGAGATTTCCTGACATATTGACGTCTTCTCCCACTTTGGCATCCCGTTACTCTATTGCTTCTGCCTCTCAGCCTGCATCGTCTCTTTCCTCTTTCTTGCCTCATTTTCCCTCTCTCCTTCCACTTCTCCCTATCCTTACTCTAAATCCCCCTCTCTACTTCCTCACCATCTTCATTTCCAACTCCATTCAACTAGAGTCAGACCATGCAAATTTCCTTGAAGTCCAAAGGTTTCAAAGAAGTACTAGAGATATCAAAGGAGGAGGAGCAAAGCCCATGGTATCTCCCAGGAACCTGCAAGGGCTCATATACCATTTTATGAATGGACAAGTTGAGCCTCAGGTAGAGTAGATGATTTGTTCATGATCACGTCGAAGCCAGACCTCAAGTTCAATGTTTCTTCCATTGTACAACAGAGTCTCTTGTCCCGTGTTTCAGTTTTAACCTTGAATATTATTATATTCACACACACCCAGTTCCTTTCAATGAATCATATTTGTGAATTCTGTTTCTTTCTAAAAATACATCACCATTATATAAATGCATCATTTTCCAAATGAGCAGTTTTTTGTGCTTGTGGCATTCTCTGTTTGGTGGAAGAAGAGTCATAATAAGGCCAACAAAGTCTTTTGTGATCCTCTGAGAAAAGTGCCCAAATATTTTAAGTACTGAAGGACTCTATATTTCCAATCAGTATCAGCTAAAGTATCGATCACCCATAAAAGGTTTCTCACTATTGCTTAAATGCCAGATAAGGGCCACTTGCTTATTGATCTGTATGGAAAATTTTAGGCCCCAAAGATGCACCCAATGGCTTACAGCTTTCTTTATTAAAGAAATGGAATTGATTTCTGCTCATATCCAGGAACAAGAGATGGCTCAGAAGGAAGAAGGGATTTATGGACTCGTCAACTGTTAGAGACAATTTTGTCTGAAATAGACATCATTTTATCACAGCAAAATGAGGCCCAAAGAGAAGTGATTTGTGCAAAGATCCCAGATAATTAGAAAAACCAAGGTAATAAAATCATATACTATCGCAACTTCTCCTGAAGGAACAAAGATGAAACCAGTCATGTGACACCAGGGCAAAGGATATTTGAGTTATTTTTTTAAAGTGTTAACACTATTGATCAGATAAGGCCTATGAATATTGATAATCTAATCATTCAGAAAATGGTCAGATATCCCACATTTCTAAAGGGGAAAAAAGGACAATGCTAGAAATTATACATTGTTGTTAAATTCTTTCAGCCTTATCTGGCTCTTCATGAGCCGATTTGGGCTTTTCTTGGCAAAGATACTGGAATGGTTTGCCATTTCCTTTTCTAGCTCATTTTCTAGATTAGGAAACCGAGACAAACAAGGTTAAAGTGACTTGTCCTGGGTCAGACAGATAGCAAATGTCTGAGGATGAATTTGAACCCAAAAAGATGAGTCTTCCTGATGCCAAACCCCAACCCAAAGCTCTATCCATTGCACCACCTAGTTGCCCTATGGCAGCCTCATTCTCTTTAAAATGATCTATTTTCTAGCCATCTTTATGTATTTGCTGTTCCTCACATTTCCATGCCTCTGCAGAGGTTGTTCTCCACTACTAGACCCCAAAAGCCTTGGGAAAAACAATGTTCTCCAAATCCCCAGATCTGCTGCAAATGGAAACAGAAGCACAAATCTCATGAGAGTGATAGCACCCTCCTAGATATCTGGTTTTGCCTCAAACCCAGTCTTTATGGCCATCATCAAAGGAAGCAAATCCTGGGGAGAAAGGTTTGGCTGTCTCCACTAGCTGCCAACCAACTGTCATTCATGAATGAGAGACTTGAGGCAGCATATGCCAGGCAAGTCAAATCAATACCAACACCATTTCTCCTCAGACCTTCATTGGAGATATCCCTGATCCTTGAATGTAAGAACCTTAGGAATAGCAAAGTTACTAGCCTAGTCCTTGTAGGTATTCTCCTGGGAAATAACCATTACAGGGATGTACCCTAGCCTTAGCTCCTATAGAGGCTCTAACCACAGCTACTGGAGACCCAGAAAAGAAAGTTCTTGCCATGAAAACCTTTAGCACCATCAAATGGTTCAACATCAAAAACTCATATGATTTTACTTGTAGAAATGACTATTAATAATTAATAGCATTTAAATGGTGATTTGGGGTTTACAAAGCACTTTACATATGCTAAATCATTTGATACTCACAATACCTCCAGTAATATACTATTATTGTAATTCCTTTCTTGCAGATGAGGAAACTGAGGCTGCCAGAAGCTTGGTAGTAAATGTTTGAGGCTAGATTTGAACTCAAGTCTTCCTGAGTCCAAATCTAGCTCACTTACCTACTAAACCACCCAGCATGCCCTGTCCCCTTTACCCCACACAGGAGAGGGAGAAAGCACCCCCATTGGGCTGCTGGGCAGAGGGGTAGATGATGTGAAAGAATGACATTAGGTGTAGAGAGGGGTAGGGGAGCAGATTCACTCTAGTCTCTCTGCCTTTCTAGTAACAAACTCTGGGTTGGGGGGTGGAGGGAGTGGGACAGCAGCATGCCTACAGAGATATCTGTGTGCTATCTTTGGCACCTGTGCCACAAGTTTGCCACCACTGTCCTGGAGTATTGATAGCTACTAATCACATTCTGCTTTGAGATTTACAAAGCATTTCATGTGTTATCTCCTCTGATCGTAATGTGCTAGAAAGTAGGTGCTGTTATTCTCTTCATTTTACAGATGAGGAAACTGAGACTGAGACATGTTAAGCAACTTGCCTAAAATCAGAGAGCTAGTAAGTAACTGAGTTAGGATCTGAACTCTAGTTCTAGTCTTCTTGGGTCCTAGTCCAGCACTCCATCCACTACATCACAACTGCTCCTAAAATAATGAGTGAAAAGGGTAGAGACTGTGTTTAACTGTGTACCCCAGAATATATAACATTAACTTATATGCAGTAAGCATCTAAATCTTTGCTAAATAATTGTTAAAATACCAATATAAAATATTAGATATTATAGTTGTACATCCTTCTCTGAGAATTTATTTTTCACATACTATGTTAATTTTTGTATATTAGGGAGAATTACTGTGTATCCCTCTGTCTGGCATCTGGGTCAGAGATACTATTGAGTCTGCTAATTTTTGCATTTTCTTTATCCTTGTTATCCCAAAGAAATTCTTACTTCTTAACAGAATTTGGTTAATAAATGAAGGAGACCAGGGTTCTTTTCCTGTGGACATGACCTGTCTATCTATGGGGAGGAGTGGATTGGTTGATGGACCACCTCTTAAGTAGCTATCATCAATTAAAGATGTCCTGGGATGGTCAAGCTCCTAAAAATCTATTTATTAGACTGCCTAGCTCAGCTGACTGGTCCACGGTTATAAGAAACAACCATAGAAACCTATATCACTTTATTGATTATGATGTTGATCTAATCAATGAACCTGATATCATCAATAAACTTATATTCTTACTCCAAAATCAGTCTCTTGAGATCACTTTAATCATAACAAGTCTTGATAAATTAAGGACTGCTTAAGTACAGGGACTGCTTCTTCTTATGAGCTTCTTTCCTAGTGATTGAAGAGGGATGTCTGGTCTTAGGAAATGATGGACAGAATGGAAAAGGTACTCCTATCTGCTTGGGGAAATAAAGAACAAATGCTTTTTTTCCCCAGGCTTATCATAGGAGCTAGATTGTTCAGCAGACTGGAAATGAGTTATGGAAACTTTCTGGGATAAATCAGTGCTTTAAATCCTCTCTATATCAGCACAGACTAAAAGTGATTGCCATCAAAGACCTACTTAATGGCCTGGATGTTGTGGTTCTTTTCGCCCCTCTAAGTTGTTGCTGAATTTCCATCTAGATCACTTGAGCTATAAATACAATTTATGATTCTAGTCTCCCAAGTTTCACTGGATCCAAAATATGCATCATTTTGAAAACCCTTAGGCTTTTTTTCTTTTGCTCACTGACTTCAATACCAACTGATGATTCCCCTCCACAAGTATTAATTGAATGAAGCACAATACTTACAAGATTGTAAGAGTTACAAAAATAAAAGGACTAGATATTTATAGAGAGCCTACTGTGTTCCAGGCACTGTGCCAAACACTTGACACAAGTAAGACTAGTGATCAGTGGGGGTCACCATTTTGTATCTATTATGACAGAAGAAGATGTATACTCTGTGGGCTATTCTAGAGTCAAAGTAGCTTCTCTCATGTGCAGTTTCAGGAAGTTGAACAAAAAGCTTTCAATACTTATTCAAACACTTTATTTTTTCTTTTGAACCCTTACCTTCTGTCTTAGATTCAATACTGTATATTGGTTCTAAGGCAAAAGAGCAGGAAGGGCGAGGCAACGAGGGTTACATGAGTTGGCTAGAGTCACACAGCTAAGAAGTGTCAGAGATCATATTTGAACCCAGAACCTCCCATCGTTAAGCCTTACTCTCAATTCCCTGAGCCACCAATCCTGAGACACTTTTGAAGAGTAAACTGTCCCATCAGAATTCTCTGAGAAAGTGCAGTTCCATGAAAGAGAACAATTCTCCAATTATGCCAAAGATACTATTTAATGCCCCAGCAGAAAATGAGAACACAACGAAACATGACCTTGGGTCAACATAATCTACTAACAAATCTTTGAGGCTCATATTAGGTGTTTATTATGGACTCTAATCCAGGATTGCAAAGAACTCAGGTCTTTCAGACTCAAGATCCAGCACTGCAATACCTAGCCACAGTCCTTCCTCTAATGCAGGTTTTAGTCTAACGGGGGGGGGGGGGGGGGATCGGTAAATTAATAATCATAAACTTGGTAAATATGATCCATGTCATAAGAAAGATAGAAATAAAGGTCTAGGTGGATTCAGAGTGTAGCATAATATGGATTAGGCTAGTGTGGTATAGCATTGGCTGGGTCCAGAATTAGGAAGACTCATCTTCCTGAGTTCAAATAAGACCTCAGGTACTTATCATCTGTGTGACCCTGGACAAGTCACTGTTTGCCTTGTTTTCCTCATCTGCAAAATGAGATGAAGAAGGAAATGTCAAACCATTCCAGTATCTTTACCAAGAAAACCCCAAATGGGGTCACAAAGAATAGAATACAATTGAAACAACTGAACAACAGTGGGTTTAGAGAGAAGTAGTACCCCCTTTCTCCCCCAGATATCTGGTTCTGCTTCAAGCCCAGCCTTTATGGCCATCATCCACAGAAGCAATTGTCCTACTAGCTGCCAACCAACTAGCAAATCATCCTGAGAGGGAGACTAGAAGCAACATATACCAGGCAGGTCAAACTAAGTCTTCCACCTTGACCACCATTTCTCCTCAGACCTTCATGGAGACCTCCCTGGCCCCTGAATATAAGAACCTTAGGAACAGTAATGTTTCTAGTCTAGCCCTTGCAGACATCCTCCTGGGAAACAACCATTATAGAGATGGAGCTGGCTAAAAATCACATACAGTTGGGAAGATGAAGAAAGACCTCATAAATAAGGTGTTATTTGAGCTTACCATTGAAAGATGACTAAGGTTCTGATTAGAGACAGGATAACGGAGAACTGAAAATAAAAGGAATAAAATAAACAAAGCAAACTAATAGGACATGCAGAGATATGTTCAGGAAATAGTCAATGGAATTGGCTGAATTGGACTGGTTGGGGAGGGAGTAGCAGTAAAAGTGGTTAGGAACATAAGAGGTTTTTAGAGCTGACAGAGACCTTAGCAATGGTCTCTAGTCTAAGTCTTTTATTTTATGAGTAAAAAAACTGAGACCCAGAGTGGGAAAGCAACTTATTTGATAGATATTTATCCAGTTGAATTGCTTAAGATATAAACAAAGGTATTTCCTACTATTCAAAAGTTTCTCCAAAGAGTTGTAGTGTTTTATTTTTGGAACAACCAGGAGGTCAATGTGTAATGTAAGGTATTAGAAACCTGGAAAAGGTTGGGAGGGGGCTATGAAAGGCTTTGAATATCAAAAAGAAGATTTTTGCATTTGATCCTAGAAGTGACATGGAGCCCTTGGATTTTATTGACCAGGGGGTTGCTGGTTCAGACTTGATTATGACTGTAGCCTGCCTTGGTCCCAGAAATATGCATAACCCTATTATCACCTAATTTCTGATAAGAAATCCTATTATGTTTTAAAATTTAGTACTTTTCATAGACATTTAAACCAGAATTTCCCAGTTTGGGAAAGAGAATGTATCTTGAATCACAAATATCCACAAAAATGTCAGTCATATTTATAATTCCCTCCTTATTGGTACAGGCATTTGAATCTAATTTTCTCATGAGGTTATTATGTTTCTTGCCTTTTTTTATCTAGCACAATGATGAACCTATAGTAGACTCTCAATAAATACTTGTTAGTTGATTAAATGGGTAGAAACTTACAGTACCTAAAGTTGATGTCCAAATTCAGATATTGGCCTGATCGTGGTTTTGTATAGATTCAAATACTTAAAGAGCTTCTTCTTGCTCTCCACAGATTGAAGACATCATTACAAAGATGCAGGATGATAAGACAGGCGGGGTACCCATCAGAACAGTAAAGAGCTTTCTGTCCAAAATCCCCAGCGTTGTCACAGGTAAGCAGGAACCATCCTAAAACATTCATGAACCATAGAACAGAGTAGCAGCTGGAAGCTAATGTAGAAACGATTGAAAGAGAAGGATTGAAGGGAGAAGAATTGTTAAAAGTTAAAGATATTACTGTCAATGTGATCTTTGCTTTAAAATGTGACCTAGTCCTCAAGATTATCTTTACTTTTTTATGGTAAAGAGCAAGAAGTCTGTCAACTTTCCATGTATGTATGTACCCATCTGTCTGTCTGTCTGTCTGTCTGTCTATCTATCTATCATCTATTCACAAAGCCATTATAACCAGACTTTCTCTTTTTTCTTTCTTCCTTCCTTCCTCTCTTTCATCCTCCCTCCCTCCCTTCCTTCCTATCTCCTTCCTTCATTCTTCCTTCCTTCTTTCCTTTATTCCTTCCTTCCTTCCTCCCTTCCTTTCTTTCTTCCTTCCTTCCCTCCCTCCTTTGTTTGCTTGGTTTTTTGCTTATTTCTTTCTTTTACTTTCTTTCTTTCTCTTCCTTCCTTCCTTCCTTCTTTCCTTCCTTCCTTCCTTCCTTCCTTCCTTCCTTCCTTCCTTCCTTCCTTCCTTCCTTCCTTCCTTCCTTCCTTCCTTCCTTCCTTCCTTCCTGTCTTTCTTTCTCTCTCTCTTTCTTTCTTTCTTTCTTTCTTTTTTCTCTCCCTCTCTCTCTCTTTTTTCTTTCATTTTATCTTTCTATCTATGTATCTATCTATTAAAACATATACATAAATACTCACATATTCACACATACATACACTCATTGGGCACTTAACAAATGGTTATCAACTGACATATACATACAAATATATGCTATACACACATATATAACTTACCTAGTCATATTGTTTTTATATGTGCATGTGTGTATATAAATAAATATAAGTGCATATATGTATAGATGTGTGTGTGCTGCATATCTCTATTGAGTTGGAACCACTTATCCTTTTTTAAATCATATGACTTTGAATTATGAGACTTTGAATACTTGAGGCCATATTGGGGGATTCATTATTTACAATAAGCAGGATCTTGCTGTTTATCCAAACTCATATGGAAAAACCCAACCATCTATAAAATAGCCTTCTCATCAGGAGGTTGGCAAGTGGAAGCTGCAGAAGCATAAAAACATTCCTAAAGGAAAGAGAGATTTTTAAATTAATTTTTTTAATCTTTGATGAATTTCATCAACAAGCTAATAAATCTTACTACTTTAAATACCATATATTTATATCAATTTCATTTTGACTCAATAAAAATATTGCATATATCTTTGCATTCCTTCATGTTAAAATCTTTTTTGCAGTTGATACTCCTATCTACTAATTTGATATATGAGCCAGTTTCTATAAAAGGGCCTTAATGTATATATGGCATAATACATTCTGGATAATATAGTTAGGAGGTAGTCAGTACTCCAGCAATGATAAGTAACTTGGAACTTTTTTTTAATTGTATAGCATTGTTTAATGTATCTTTTCTTCAGAAAATGCTAGAAAGTCAGCTGTTCTTAATTGAAGGAGAAAATGATTTTCTCAGTTTACAGTAAAATATAGTGCTTTCCTTTTCCCTAAGGATCTCTGAACTTGCCAAATGATTCACAATTTTCAGCAACTCAGCTGCCATACATTTTCATTTGCATTCAGGAGCTCTTGGGAGTATATCTATAGTCCTGAATTCTATTCCTAACCATGGTCATGAAACCACTCAACCCATTTCTTTTTCTCAAATACCAAGGAAAACATGGGCAGCTAGGTAGTGAAATGGACAGAATGATGGGCTTGGAGTCAGGAGAACTTGGTTTCAAATCTGTCCACATACACTTACTAGCTGTGTGACCCTGGGAAAGTCACTTAAACCTATTTTTCTCAGTTTTCTCCTTCTAGAAAATGAGCTAGAGAAGGAAATGGAAAACCACTACAGTATCTTTGCCAAGAGAACCCCAAATGGGGTCATGAAGAATCAGGCATGACTAATCAACTAAAAACAAACATAGAATACTTGTACCACTTAAGTTTTCTGTCCCCCAGGTTTTATGCCAGTGTCCTGCCAAATGACATTTGTAACTCAGGGCATATACCTGAGGGATATTGCCATTATAAATGACTTTTTGGAGGAGAGGGAAGAAAGTGGTAGGTTATCCCTTCCAGCTTCATTAGTAGGTTTAGGGCATTAAAGTTGAAAAGTTCAGTCTAGAAAGTTGAATGGAGCTGAATAAGAAATGCATGTAGTCAAGGGAAAACCCAGCCAGGAGAAACTAAAGGAACAACCCAGCCCCCAAAATTGTACCACTAGAATTAAATTTGAAAATATAAGTGCTAAAATTTGACAAGTTCAGGAGGAGGTGGGAAAAAGGAAGGGAAAATGAAGAAAGAAAGAATAAGGAGGGAGAAAGAGAAAGAGAGAGGAGGGAGGAATAGAGGAGTGGAGGAGTGGAAGAGGAGAGAGAGAGAGAGAGAGAGAGAGAGAGAGAGAGAGAGAGAGAGAGAGAGAGAGAGAGAGACAGAGACAGAGACAGAGACAGAGAGAGACAGAGAGACAGAGAGACAGAGAGACAGAGAGAGGGAGGGAGGGAGAAAGAGAGGGAGGGAGAGAGAGAGAGAGAGAGAGAGAGAGAGAGAGAGAGAGAGAGAGAGAGAGAGAGAGAGAGAGAGAGAGAGAGAGAAATATGCAACAGAAGGGCAAATAAAGAAAGTCACTGAGAGACGTTTTGCCCCAGGAAACATCAAGAAGGCCAGGAAGTTGGAATCTATCACTATGTAGCTCCAGCTAAGATATGTAGTCATCACATCTGAGCATAACCTTGACATTCCTGTCTATGATGTTGCTTGAAATGCTGCTGTAGACTTCAGTGGCTCAGACTTCAGCTGCCTACTCTTTTACTGATCTCACAGAGAAGGCATCCTGCATACATAGCTCAAGCATAAGAAAGAGGAATCCTCAAATGCTCCCAGGCTTTTGGAAGAGTGGATAACAGAGTGGGAGCGGGAGCCAAGAACAGTTTGGGCCTGTGGTGCCCAAGCTGCTCCCTACACTCCTGTTGCCAACAACTGTTCCTCCCTGTCTACAGCATGTCACATTAGTGCCAGGCTTCTCCTTGGCAGAGAATACCAGCATCAAGGATGTGTCAGACTGCATGGCAGAGCCCAGCTACAGGCAGATATTCATCCTAGGATGGTGCCACAGAGGAGATGTTGGGGACCTGAAGAAGAATGGTCACTTCCAGGCAACCCAGTTGGTTTTGTATATACAAAGAATGAGAAAATTGGTCTTCTCTTGTGCTTCCTTTGAGGATAAACTTTTAAAGGCACTTCTTTAACTGCCTCATGGTGCTGTGGTACAATGGAAAGAGACCTGAAATGAGAACTAAGACCTGTATTCTAAACCATGGGCATCTAGGTGGCACAGTGGATAAAGCACAGAGGCTGGAGTCAGGAAGCCTTATCTTCCTGGGTACAAAACTTATCTCAGATACTTACTACCTTCTTGACCCTGGGCAAGTCACCTAACTAACCCTGTTTGCCTCAGTTTCCTCATCTGTAAAATGGGCTGGAAAAGGTTATGGCAAACCACTCCAGTTTCTTGGCCAAGAAAACACCAAATGGGGTCAGGAAGTGTCCAGACAGGACTGGAACCTCTAAACCACAACAACATTCTAAACCTAATTCCCCTAATTACTCTGAATTGTGATTTTAAGGGAATCTGCAAGTACCACTATTCAAAAACAAAAAGACAAAATAAGCCTGCCCTCCCCGGGCAAAATTCTTATAATAGTCTGGGACCAATAAGGGTTTAAGCTTTTAGGTAAAATCTTCACATTCTGTTGAAAGAAGCAGTTCTGGTCTGCCATTTGTATCTTAGATTGGTAGAAGGATAAAACATTTATTCTAAGTTCTCTCAATGTGCCAGGCATTGTCTTAGTATTTTTGTTGCTGGCTATCCAGTCTGATTCTCTGTAACCTCATTTGGAGTTTTCTTGGCAAGGATTTTGGAGTAGATTACCATTTCCTTTTCCAACTCATTTTACAGATAAGGAAACTGAGGCAAAGAAGACGAAGTGATTAGCCCCGGGTCACTCAGCTAGCAAATGTCAGAGGATGGATTTGAACTCCAGAAGATGAGTCTTCCTGATTCCAAGCCAAGCACTCTATCCACCATGCCACCTAGCTGTTTTGTTTAGTTCTTCAGATACAAATAAAAGTATACTAGGCAGTCCTTGCCCTCAAGGATTCTAATGGGAGAAGGCAATCCATAAAGCAGTTGGAAAGCTTGGGGTAGGGGGTGTCACTCAGGGCAATGCATAGTTAGAGTTGCCAGGGAGCCACTGTGGAGTTTCAGAAAGGATCAGGATAAAGGCTCAGGGATGTTCCAAGGACAGAGGCCAATCTTCTGGTGAGGAGATTATGGAGGTCATGGCCCTAAGAGCATGGCTGGAGTTATCTAGAAAATTCAGCATCTTAGAATTCATGAGCCTAACAGATCCTTCCTGTAAGCAGTTTTTGTTGGGGATGGGAATAGGGAGAAGTGGACGGAAGGAGAAAACACTAAAGAGCTCTTTAACCCTGAGTAGAAAGAAGGAGTAAAGGATCAGATAATGTCACTGATGAAGATGGGTATTAGACCATGTGCTGCCAGGTCTGGAATCAGGAAGACTGATCCCAGATTCTTACTTAGCTGTATGAACCTGGGTAAAGCACTTAAACCTGCTTGCCTCAGTTTCCTCATCTGTTAAGTGAATTAGAGAAGGAAATGGCAAACTACTCCAGTATCTTTGCCAAGAAAACCCCAGAAAGGATCTCAAAGAGTTAGATGAGATGGAAAAAACTGAACAATGGAGATGAGGAAGAGAAAGAGAAATGATTCAAGTGTTATCCCCATTTTAACATTGAGCAAAGTAAATGACAAAGAGGATAGACAGTGTAAACCTTAAAATTTCTTAGACTTATAAATGTTGGAAATTTCACCATTGGGAAATTTCATACTTGAAAAATTTCCTACTGATAGTCTATTGGAATGTGAACCCCATTGGCATGGGAGGTTCCTTCTCCTCCCTATCTAAGACTACTTTAGGACAGAAACCTTTTGCTGAACAATGGAAAGGGCTTTGACCTATGCTTAAGCATAGAACAGGAAGTTCTTTGAGTCATGATTGATTTTAGAATTGATACAATAGAGATACTTGGAATGACAGAACCAGGTCTTGGAACTTCCAATCTCCACCCTGCTCAGGGTAACAGGATTTAGGAAGGACTGCAGCAAAGGATCAAGATTTAATTATTTGAGAATATGACCTTCAACAGACATGTGCAAAGCCACAGACCTCTGGGTGGTCCTGGGTTAAGTTAGAGCCACCATTGGCACAGGGAAGACATGGACAGTGATTGGTAGATGTGAGAACTGAGGGGAGGGAACTTGGATGGTTTGCTTAAGGAGAGAGGGGTCTGAGGACTGAGGGGTGGTTGGAGAGGTTTTGCTCTGAGAGGTTGTGCTCTGAGAAGCTTGCTCTGAAGGAAGCTGGAGGTGGAGGCCCCTGAGACTGTTTCTCCATTTTGGTCACGTGAGTGATAGGGACTGATCTCTTTCCTTTGCTTCAGCTATCTAAGGGCTTGGGCCTTTTGGCCCAGCCTAAACAGAGGGGGTATTTAAGCCCTATTCCCTTTTCTCTCTCTCTCTCTCTCTCTCTCTCTCTCTCTCTCTCTCTCTCTCTCTCTCTCTCTCTCATACCTTTCTTCCTCCTGTTTGTAATTAAAAACTCCATAAAAGGTTGACTGCTGACTTGAATTTTCATTTAGGAATTACATAGCTGAATTCCTTGGGGACCTTAAATTAATATATATCAGTCTTTTAAAGTGATTTCCTTGTCACAACAGTTCAAAAAGTGCTTTGCAGAAGAGGGAGACAACAAGAATCATGTAACCATGGCGGAAAAAAATTAAAATAAGATAAAATAAGATAAAATTAAAAGTGCTTTGCAATGCTGCAAGCCTACAAAATAAGTATTCAAGTGTTCATGTTTAATTATAGATAATGGATACAGAGATAGCCTTGCAGTCAGGAAGACCAGGATTCAAGTCCTTCTTCAAATACACTGGCCTCATCATCAAATACAGGTGACAACCTTGCAGAGTCAAAACCTCCCCATTCTCTTTTTTAAAATTCTAAGTTATAGAAGAGTTGCTGGTCTACACCCTCATAAAACCAAGGAAATTGCAGGTTCCAATCCCTGCTGCCATTGACTTATAATGTAAATTTTTCTTCTAGATGGAACACTGAACCTAGAATCGGAAAGACCAGACACATTGTGACCTTAGACAAGTCACTTAACCTCTCTGTCTCAATTTCCTCAACTGTACAGGTATAATAATAGCACCTCCCAGTGTTTCCATTAGGGCCAAATGAGATGATATTTATAAAACTTGTAGCAGAGTGCCCAGCACATAGTAGGTGCTATCTAAATGCAAGATATTGTTTTTATTATTATCATCTATGGAAAGTCATGGGTTAACATGATTTAGCACCAGAAGAAATCCTACCAACCATCTAGTCTACCCCCATCATTTTGGGTAATTAAATGATTCAGTGGATAGAATGCTAGACCTGGAGTTGGAAAAATCTGGGTTTAAATCTGACCTCAGATACTTATTAGCTCTGAGACTCTGAACAAGTCACTTAGCCCTGCTTGCCTTAGTTTCTTCATCTGAAATTGAACCAGAGAAGGAAATGGCAAACCACTTCAGTATTGCTACTAAGAACACCCAAAAAGATGCCCCAAAAGGTCAGACATGGCAGGAAATTATCAAAACAATGACACCCCCATAATTTTACAGATAAGGAAACTATTTCTCACAGAAAACTAACTGCCCAAGGTCACATAGCTCGTAGACAGCTGATGCAAGATTTGAACTAGCATCCTGTAACTCCAAATTCAGTGTTTCTCTATAATTCCACCCAGGCAATTGAATGCTGTTTCTGACTGAGTGTATCCTCCAGGTGCTAGTAGATTATGAATTAAATGGTTACTATATGGTGACTGTAAGAAGTTCCACCTTATCTTAATGTTCCTTCACCTTGAACAAAAGGAATTCACATGCTCTGATTCATGTCATTAGAGACTGCCATATTTTATCCTGAATTCCACATCAGGTATGAGGCAGCTAAGTGGTACAGTGGAGAGATTGCTTCTGGACCTGAAGTCAGGAAGATGTGGGTTCAAATCCAGCCTCAGACACTTATTAGCTGTCTGACCCTGGGCAAGTCACTTAATTTCTGCTTTCCTTGGTTTCCTAAATTATAAAATGGGAATAATAATAGCATCTACCTCCCAGAGTTATTCTGAAGATCAAATGTGATAATACCTGTAGGGTGATTATCAGAGTGCCCTACATATATTAGGTGCTTAATAAATCCTTGTTTTCTTCCTTCCTCCCTCTAGTGTGAGTAGTTCCCAAGTTGCAATTTTCTTTACCATTTTCTCTCAAATTTCTATAGCCCTCCACTCCCATACCAGAAGATCAAGAAAACTTCTTTAATAGGCCTGAAAGTTATAAGAACTTTTATCCCCCCATTCTTCTTCTTCTTGATTCTTGTTAGGTTTTTTAAAAATCCTTACCTTCTATCTTGGAATCAATACTAAGTATTAGCTCTAAGGCGCAAGAGCAGTAAGGAAAAAATATTTTTATTTCATTCTCCAGCTCATTTTCCTGATGAAGAAACTGAGATGAACAAAGTTAAATTACTTGTCCAAGGTGTCAGCACTAATAAGTGTCTGAGATCAGATTTAAACAGAGATCTTCCTAACTCCAAATGGAGTGACTTGCCTAGGGTCACACAGCTAGGAAGTATCTGAGGCCAGGTTTGAACCCAGGACCTCCCATCTCTAGGTCTGGATCTCTATCCACTGAGCCACTTAGCTTCCCTTCTTTGGTAGTTCTTACTAAGAAGTAAAGAAAATGGATGATTGGTTCAGTGAACACCAATACCTTATTGATAGTTCAGGAGAGATTCTATTCATTGTATAAGCAAAAGGAAAGAGGGAGAGTATTTAAGAATGGGAACCATGGAAAAGAGGAATAAGAATGGATTCTCAAATAATTTCTCCCCAAAATGTTACAGGGAAAAATAATTGTAAATGATTACCTGACTCTTGAAAGCCCATTATAGTCATATAACACAATTAGTCAAGAACAATCGGCCTGAATCATTTAATAACCATAAATCATGACTTGAATTGATAGGAGTCCCAATATGACTAAATAAGCATTAGGATCTGTTAAGTAGCCCTACTTTAGTGCTAAAGAGCTTAAGCAGTTCATTTACTGTACAGGAACTATGGTCAATATTAATTTTTTTTAACAAAGTGATCAGAACTCAGACATGCAAATCAATTTTGCCCTTTCCAAAATGGCACCCAAAATGTTTACTGATTCTAATGCTCTGTACCCGCTCTGACCATTTTTGGAACTGTATCTTGGAGGATCAGCTTGCAGACTCTGTGTTTCATTAGTTTTTTTAATACCCCCAACAATGGCAAAGTTTTATCCTTGGAGGCTGACTTAAGTCTGGACAAGTCAAAAGTTATCCAGGGCCAAATTTAGCAAACAAAGGGGGCTTAGAGCTGAAAAATTTCACTTCTCCAAAGTAAGATATTATCATAAAGAAATGACACTAATTTTCTTATAGACTCATAAACTGGCTCTAAAGATAACCCCAAAGAGGAATTCATTCCCCAAACAATTCTGAATAATTTCAACATAGTAGGCAGAGTAAAAGAAGTCTGAAGAGCAACTAGGTGACTCAGTGAATAGAAGTCAGATCTGGAAATGGAAGGTCTTGGGTTCAAATATGGACTCAGACACTTCTTAGCTCTGAACAAGCTGATTAATGCCCATTGCTGTCTTAGAACCAGTACATATATTGATTCTAATGCAGACGATAATGGTTTTAAAAAAAAAGTTCTGTTTTCAAATTTATAAAGACCCCAGGAATACCCCCTCATCCTTCTAAAGGAAGAAGCCTTCCCTCCCAATGTCAAAATCCCTTGAGTCACCCTGTCAGAGTAAAGTCAGCAGTAATGGTTCAAAGTCCCTTTCCTACCAGCAGAGAGTTTGAATATCAACTAGCCACTAATTCCCCATGGGTTTTCCCTCTTCCTCTTAGCATCAATCAGCAGCAGTCTCTAGGTCCAGACTCTTTGTTCCCTTCCCCAAAGCCTATTCTGCTAGATAAAGATAAGAACCCTATAAAAATTCACGGGTCTTATTGGTTGAAGGGTGCCCCTGTCCCCTCCAAGGCACCAGGATATACCCAGTTCTACCGAGTGCCCAAGGGAGCTGGTCCGGTTCCACAATTCTCCCTGACTGTCCTTTATTTTCTAAGTGAATCTTCTTTAAAAAAGTTGGCTTGTTTTACTTCCTTGTGATAAGCTCCATGTTTCCTCACATTGTCCCTGGTTTTTCCAAACCTACCTACTTCTGCTTTGATAGCCCTTCACTTTAGATACTTACTAGCTGTATAACCCATAGGGAAAGTTATTTCCCATGTTTGAAATCAATATTCTAATTGGTAAAATAGTAATGATAACAATAGCACCTGCCACAAAAAGGTGGTTTTAAAAATCAAATGAGTTCTATTATGTGTAAAATTATTTATAAACACTAAAACAACATCATGCTAGTCAGCTATGCCAGATTCTTCATGATCCCATTTGAAGTTTTCTTGGCAAAGATACTGGAGCAGATGACAGAACTTAGGTAAACAGGGTTAAATGACTTGCCCAGGGTCACCCAATTATTAAGCATCTGAGGCTGGATTTGAACTCAAATCTTCCTGACTCCAAGCCTAGTCCTCCATCCACTGTGCCATCTATCTGCCCCTAAAGCAATATATAAAGATCAGTTATTATAGTATAGAATTAAAAGGCAGCAATATAATTATTATTATGTGGACTCTTTAGATAATTACTGTTTAGATGTTTAAGTACTAGTATGTTCATTAAGAAATTAAATCATTAAAGATGTTCAAGTTCTAGAATATTCATTAAAAAATCAAATCAGTTATTTTATGGCAATATCTCTCTCCCTGTTAAAAACACTTTGCCTTTATTTATCTGGATGCATGTTGTATCCCCTTACATAGAATGTAAACTTCTTGAGGCCAAGAATGGTTTTCTTGTTTTCCCTTGTATTCTCAATACCTTGGTCAGGTCTTCATGGCAGGTCCTTAGTAAACGTTTACTGAATCTCGTGCTTCTAGGATTATGCTTAAGTTATCTTTTAAAACCTCAAAACCAGCAACAGAATGTTGTTGGGGTTTTTTTTAAACTCATGAGTATATTACATTGTGTTGTTTAAAATTAGAAAAATGTTGTAGTTTCCATAGTGATTGTAACTCATGAAGCCTAACACATTTTCCTTAAGTGTATGTAGTATTTTCATGCCTTTTCCATGGTGTTAACTTCAATAACTTAACACATCTGAGATACTGTCCAATTACTCTTGTGAAGGTTAAAGGAAAATCTGACATTCCTAGCCTTTGTGACATTAAAAGCTTATCTCCAGTGTTATGCAATTGTTGTTTAGTCATTTTTAAGTTGTGTCTGACTTCATGTAACTCAATTTGAGGTTTTCTTGGCAAAAATATTGAAGTGGTTTGCCATTTCCTTCTCCAGTTCATTTTATAGATGAGAAAATCAAGGCAAACAGGGTTAATTGACTTGCCTAGGATCACACAGTTAGCAAGTGTCTGAAGCCAGATTCGAACTCAGGAAGATGAGTCTTCTACTATCCCACCTAGATGTACAAATAGGCTGTCAAGCAAAACAAATCCACATATTGCCCATGTCCAAAAATGTGCATCCCATTTTATAACTCAAGAGGTGAGTAAAACCATAGAACTCATATGCCAGTATTCCCGCACCCAGAGTCTCTCCCTTCCTCTGATTAGAGAGGATGGTAAATGGAAAGCAGAGAGCTCCTCCCTGATCCTCTATTTTGGAAAGGTGCCCAGGACAATAAATTCTTCATATTTCATTGAGCTGCATTTTCCTGGACTTCATCCTGCCTCAGCATTGGATACCTTCTTCATCTTCCCCAAATTCTTCAGCTTCTTATATATTGTCTTCTCCTATTGGATTATAAACTCCTTGAGAACAGGGACTGTTTTTTTGTTTTTCTTTGTATTCCCAAAACTTAGCACAGGGGCTGATATGAAATAGGTGCTCCATAAATATTGATTGATGGTTTTTTCATTCATTCTCTGGAATCATAGTTGATCATTGCACTGATAAGAGTGTTTAAGTCTTTCAAAGTTGCTGTGTTTTTCATTCGGCATAAGTTCATACAAATCTCTGCTTTCTCAGAATCCATCGTTTTCATTACTTTTTAAATTTTTTAATTTAATTTTTCCCTTTTTTAATTCTTACAATGCAATAATATACTGTTGTATGCCTAGGTCATAATTTGTTATCACTCCCCAATTGATGATGGTTGTTGTTATTGTTCAATCATGTCTGACTCTATGTGACTCCATGGACTGTGTCCATGAGTTTTCTTGGAAAAAATATTGGAGTGGTTTGCCCTTTCTTTTTCTAGTGTGTCCCCTTTTTTATAGATAAGGAAATGAGATAAATTGGAGTTGTGACTTGCCCAGGGTCACACAGTAAGTAGTAAGTAAGTAGTAAGTGTCTGAGGTCAGATTTGGATTCAAAACTTTCTTACTACAGACCTGGTGCTCTAGACACTGCACCTCCTAGTTGCCAATTAATGGATACTGTTGTAAGGGATTTTACCAGGAACAGGAAGTCCTGCAAACCAGGAAGCCATACAAGGCAAACCAGGAAGTCCTGGAGAGCAAGAGGGATGCCAGAACCTTTGGGAAGAATGACTGTTGCTTTTCCCTAACAGTCAGGAGAGAGCCCAGAGGGTTTTCAGTCTGGTTATTCTGAGGTGGACCCACAGAGCCAGTGATTCCCTCTCCTGTGGACCTTCCTTAAGATTCTGCCTATCTCTGCTGTTGCTATTGCTACTGAGGAGTGGGTGTTCAGCAGAGCTGCTAGTGACTTCCTACTGAGATAGCTGCTTGACCCAAAGAAGGACTCCAGTTGTTTGAGATCTGTTTTGGCCTTGTTCTTGTCCCTCCCAAACTCTCCCTAATCTTAATTAATAATTTAAAGAGTTCGTTTAGAATAGTTATAGGAAGTTATAAGTGTTTAATCTCTGATTTGTGGTTAAAGTTAGTTATTTCCTGAACCCCTTTCCCTTTTCCCTTTAGTTTAATAAACCTGTTATTTTGTTATATATTTATAGTTTTGAACCCTTATTCTACCCACCTATTTCAGTTGGAGAGTCAGTAGGGGGAATACACAGAAACTGGCTTAAGCCAGAGCAGATTGGAGGTAGTTTATAACAATTGGTAGTTAGGGCACCTTGCAACAATCTATTGTCCTTCCCAGCACCTGGTTGTTCTCCAGGATCCTGGTACATGGAACTCTGACTCTTGATGGGCACAAAGGGAGTTTTAAATTTTAAATAGACTAAAGGCCAAAAGCACATGTGTTAGGAAGACATTTTGTTGTTGTTGTTTTCTGGTTCTGTTATTTGGTAATTGTAATTGCTAATCAAGGTGGATATTAATACAATGTATCCTGTGCTTTATAAAAATTTCCTGTATACTTTGAGCATCATGTCAGGAGACATGACAAATGCTATTTTGTATTTTTTCTGGGATTGTTTCCTGCATATCCCTTATGGGATTTTCACTTTATTCCTTCATTGCTGTTATATTATCTTGGGTTATGAATGGATGGAGCCGGTAATGCCATCGACTATAAGAACTGTTTTGGCTTATGTACCGTTGATATGCTTATGTTTAATTGTGTTGCATAAATGCAGATCCTTGTTTTTTGATGTTGGTTATAAATTAAGGGCAATTGTTCAATAGATAAAAAAGATTAAGAAATGAAGCAAATTATAATGATAATGAAAGATAAAATAGAAGCAATGGAGTTATGTATGAAGGAGAGAATGATTTTAAATAATGGTATCTTGAATGATTTAAAGGATAATGCTATTGATAAAGAAAATAATGAAGGGAATATTTAAAAAATGTCCAGATTGGAAAGGGAGAATGCTGAATGTAATAAGAATCAGGCTTCTTTGTTCCCTCTAAGAGATATACCATTTGTTATACAGGATGAGATATATAAAGTTAAAGCAAATAAGTCATTTATTCCTGAGGATTTAGAAACTATCTGATATAGAACTCTGTACTTTTCTGATGAACCTAATAAAGTAGTAAAGAAATTTCAGAAGGTGATAGAGATCTTTGACCCTGACTATGCTGATTTTTTTCTTATTGATGTAGGAATTACTAATCGAGAAAGAGGAACCAGTTCATAGAAGAGACCAGAAATGATCCATTTTTTACCCCATGGCCACAGGATTTTGAAAGAACATATATGAATTCATCCCCTCATTAAAGGAGGATGAAACAGACTAAGAGGTCAATCACTGATGTATTGAAAAGGCATTCCAAATGCCCAAATGCTTGGTCCAAATTTGAAAGCAGAAAGCAGAAACAGAATTAATCACCAACCAATTTTCTAGAAAGAATAACAGATACTGCTAAATTAATATTAGAACTTAATATGTTAGGTGATAACACAATTGCCCATATCAAAAGACTATTTATTAAAAATGCTTGTCCCAAGATAAAGTTATTTTTTAAGAATAATTGCCCAGACTGTGAAGATATGGGTTTGGAAGGGTTAAAGAGAAAAGCAACTTATTTATGCAAAGAAAATGATGATAGATATGAATACAGGGATACAGTAATTGAGGATTTGAGAAAAAATTAAGAGATGCTGAAAGTAAAGCAAGGGATAGTGAAATAAAGGAAATAAAAGCAGTAGCAGCACTTAGATCTGTACAACCAAACAATCAGTACAGACCAAGAGAAAGGAGATCTGGACCTTCAAGATGTTTCTTATGTAATTGAGTAGGACATTTTGTGAGGGAATGTAGATTCAGAGGTCAATTTTCTAGGAAACTTAATAGGAATAATGGATATAATAGGCAGTATAATAGTGGATGGAATAAGAATTGGAATAACTAATTATCAGTGAAGAAATAGTAATAATTGCCAAAATACTTGTTGTCAGGGAGCTCAAGCACCTGATTTGAACACAATGCAAGAATGGATAAAATCAGGAGCAAGACCCAAGTACAGCCAAGTAGTTAGTGGACAGGCATAAGGGTGATCAGAACAAAGGGACATGTTTGCTATGAAGGTGTACCCAGAGTTCTCAAATATTTGAAAAATCAAGAGAAAATGGATTGGAATTAAATGGAATTGAATGTAATGGAGATAAGGTTAATGAATTTATAAATAATGTGATCAAAACAAAGGATAATGTTATTAGTGTTAATAATTGTGAGTAAAAGGAAAATTGTAATGTAAAATTAGTTGAAAATTCTAATGATTTTGAGATAATGGAAAATAGTGAAGAATGTAGATTGGATAAAGATAATGTGATTGCAAATGAGAACAATGATACCAAGGTAGAGATTATAAAGACCAATGGGGGTAGTGAAAAAGCTAATGATGATGTTAAAGATGTGAAATCTTGGGAATATCATGCAATTCAAGCAGATGTAAATTTAGATGGACAGGGAATGACTAAACTTTGTACTGATGTTACTCTGCTAGCACCAGTGGGGGAAACATTTCAATGACCAAATAGTATAGAACCATATGTGTCTGTAACTATTGGAGAACAGATTTATAACCTTCTTGTTGATACTGGAGCCAGTTAATCAGTTTTGCAAAATTTTCCTAAGAATTGTAGAGCTGTTGTTACAATGGAAGTAACAAGTGCTACTGGTAAACCACAAAGAGTAGCAAAATTAGAACCAAAAATGATTACTTTAGGTCCATTATCCATGGAGCATGCATTTCTGTGTATGCCAGACTTTCCAATGAATCTTTTAGGTAGAGATTTATTATATAAATTAAGGGCAATGATCCAATGTGCTAATACTGGTGATATCTTGATACATCTACCAGAAGAATCTCTGAAAGCTTTTATATTGCTATTCTTAGATTCAATCAGTACAGAGGGTGACTTAGATTCAATCTAGCCAATAGCTGAGGATATCCCTGAAGATCTTTGGTCAAAGTCTTCCACAGATGTAGGTCTATTGAAATCAGCTACTCCAGAAATCAGCTACTCCAGAAAGGATGAGGACTAAGGAAGGACCAGTTCCTTGTTTATCTCAATATCCCTTGACTAAAAAAGCAATTGAGGATATGACCAATCTTTGAATCCCTAATACAACAAGGAATCATAACACCTTGCTTCGCAGAATTTAATTCTCCTATTCTTCATCAAAAAGCCAAAGTTAGGGGGCAGCTGGGTAGCTCAGTGAATTGAGAGTCAGGCCTAGAGCTGGGAGGCTAGGTTCAAATCTAGTCTCAGATACTTCCCAGCTGTGTGACCCTAAGCAAGTCATTTAACCTCCCTTGCCTAGCCCTTACCACTCTTCTGCCTTGGAACCAATACACAGTATTGATTCCAAGATGGAAGGTAAGTGTTTAAATGAATAAATAATTAATAATAATAATAAAAATTTAAAGCCAAAGTTAAAACAGAATGGCAAAGTTGTATATCATTTTATACAGGATTTAAGAGCAGTCAATGATTATGTAATCAATACTCATCCTGTTGTACCAAGTCCAGCTGCTATAATTTCTTCCATTCCAAGTCAGGCAAAATATTTCATTGTGGTAGATTTATGATCAGCTTTTTTCTCAATTCCAATTCATAAGGATTCTCAAAAGATCTTTGCTTTACCTGGGGGAAAAACCCAATGGACCTGGACTCTGTTGCCACAGGGTTTTACTGATTTGCCAAGACAATTTTCACAAATTCTGAATAGAGATCTAAAAACTATAACATTCAAAGATAGTGAATTGGTGCATTTTGTGGATAATATTTTTCTTGCATCCCCAAATTCTAAGATGTGTCTGAGAGATAGCAAGATTCTTTGTTAGAATTATATAAGCATGGCCATAAAATCTCCAAGGCAAAATTACAATGGGTTTTGCCTTGAGTGCAATATCTTGGTGTTGTGTTATCAAAGGGTTCAAGAAGTATCACACAGAAAAGAATAGCAGATATCCAGAAACTGAGTGTTCCTAAGACCAAAAAGCAACTCAGAGCTATTCTTGGAACAACTGGATTCTATAAACAATGGATACCTGGATATAGTGAACTAACAAAATGTCTAACAGATTTAACCAAGAATACAGAATCTGAACCTCTGAAACTAAAGCCTGAACATCTGCAAGTCTTAAGTAGGCTTAAAGAAGCCATTTTATCTGCTCCAGCTTTGGGTATCCCAGACTATACAAAACCATTCCAACTGTTTGTTAATGAAACTAAAGATATTGCTTCTAGGGTGCTACTAATAGCTACAGGTATAGTTCCTTATCTAAGGAGTGTGGCAGCTGCTGTAGTGTTAGTCCAGAAGTCAGCAGATTTAAATTGGTATGTACATTGACTGTATATTGTTCACATCATAAAGAAGCACTAATGAGGAAATTTCATACTCAAGCTTATTCAGATCAATGAATTTTTCTAAGTATGAAATTTCACTACTGGGTAGTGAAAACACCCAGTTGAGGAGATGTAGTATATCCAGCTATGCTTCTTCCTGATTTGCCAAAGAATGTTGAACCACTACATGAATGTGTCAAAGAAGTAGATCTAGTGGGTATGCCTAGGATGGTTTTGAAAGGCACTCCTATTGAAAATAAAGACTTAGTATTATTCATGGACGGTTCTTCATATTTGTGTGATAGAATTAGATTTACAGGAATTAGATGTACAGTGGTCACAGAATTTGAGATACTGTGGTATGGTTCATTATCTAGCAACCTTAGTGTTCAAGGAGCAGAGTTGGTGGAATTGAAGCAAGTATATCTTCTAGCTGATGGTAAAAGTGCTAATATTTTTACAGACTCTCGTTATGCATTTTCAGAATGTCATACAACAGGGAAGACCTGGAAACAATGAGGTTTTATTACTGCATCTGGAAAACCAATTGCTTGTGTAGAAATAATAATTGAGTTGTCGAATGCTATCTAAAAACTTAAACAGCTATCAGCAATCCATTGTAGAAGTCATACTTATGGCAGAGATTTGGTCTCTAAAGGAAATCATAGAGCTGATATAACTGCTAAGTTTGAAGCCCAGAATGTTCCAGTGTCTGTAATGAATTTTTCAATTATTGAGTCTGATGATTTAGATAGAGCTTATGTAGGATCAGAAATTCAGAAGTGGAAGGAGAAATTCGGAGCAAGGAAAGAACATGGAATATGGATTGCAGACACTGGAAAACCACTGTTACCAAAAGATTTATATACCTATTTGTATATACCTATTCACACAAAAGGTCATTTTGGAACCTAAGCTGTAGTAGATGCTGTAAAAAGGCAATGGGTAGCACCAGGAATAAGTACTGTTGCAAATAACATCTGTACTAGTTGTTCTGTTTGCCAAAAATTCAATCAAAGTGCATTCAGAAAGAAAGGTTTGGGTGGTAGACCTTTGGCATATTGTCCATTTGAGAGTTTGCAAATTGATTACATAAACATGTCAAAAGATAGAAAATACAAGTTTTTGTCTTGTAATTGTAGGTGGATTAAATAAATGGCCTTTTCTATCTAGATTTTCTATCTAATACTAATACAGCTAGCTTTGTGGTAAAAGTGTTACTTAAGGAAATTGTTCTTAGGTTTGGTGTACCAATTACCATAGATTCTGATAAAGGATTTCATTTTACACAAGATATACTGAAAAGAGTCTATGAGAATCTAGGAATAACACCTAAATATCATGTTCCTTATCATCCACAAAGTTCAGATCAAGTAGAACATGTGAATAGGGAACTCAAGATTATTGTGGGGAAAATTTGTGCTGAAACTCATCTAAAATGGCCAGATATTCTTCCCATAGCTTTGTTTTACCTACATACAAGACCAAGAACAGACTTACATATATCATTTTATGAAATGCTCTTTGGACATGCTTCATTGCAGGCAAAAACTTGTAAGACTATTTATACATTTCTCCTAGGAGGCAATTGTCAACTTGCTTCATATTTAAATGCATTACAATAATAGCTTAGAGAACTGCATGATATGGGAGTATTGATCCAATCTGGTTCATTGAATTATTCTCTTCATAATTTTCAACCAGTTGATATGGTATATGTGAATATTTTTGCAAAAACATCAGCAACTCAAGAGGTTTGGGTAGGTCCTTATACAATTGTGTTAGTTTCACCATCTTCAGTGAAAGTATTAGGAAGAGATTCGTGGTATCATTGCTCACATATTCAATTAGCTCATGGAATTGATCATGAAAATGTACAAATTATTGAAGAAAATGAAGACGAGTTCATAGAAAGTTGAGATTCATTAGTCAAATAGAGTCTCCAGTCAGAAAGATCAGTAAGGAGAGGATCATTCCAATGAAAGAGGACATTCAGATGGAAGAGGACATTGCAGGTGAAGAAGAGGATTCAGAAAATTGATGGACATTGTAAAAAGACTGAAAGACATAAATATTAAGCAGATAAAGACTTTTCAAGGAATTTTCAATGAAGGGGATCAAGTGATTAATGAACTAATGGATATAAGGAATTTGAGTAATGTAATATAACATATATTCACAAGTATTTATAAATACATATTACTACCATGGATTTTAGAGAGGATGAATTCTTCAAACAAGATGAGAAGAGAAAGAATTATCTGAAGTTGTGGTAAGTATATTTCATGTAACAGTAACACAACAATAACACAATAGTAACACTGACATAACACTAACAAAACAATAGTATAGCATGAATAACAACATAACAAACACATATGCATAAAAACATAAACATGGTTAGGATATGGTTAGGATACATTGAGTCACTAGTTGAATGAGTGAAACAGTGGATAGCTAGATACTAACAATGTTATAGTAGTTAGTTACTAACAAAAATAGTTAGCTACTTAGTTTAGAATATTAATAGTATAGGTAGATGAGATTAGTTTTATGAAATTTTATTAAAATAGGGCTGTAGTTAGATCAGAGTTTAAGGTTGATAAGATAAGGTAAGATACTGAACTACACTACAAAATACATTGCAACATACATAACATACATTATATAGTATATATGAAATATAACATCACATATGCAAAAATGGTAAATTCATATGTAAATATATGTAAATCGTGCATATTATAGTTAGGATTGTTAATTGTATTATAGTGTATATATGTGTATATGTAACACATATGTAAATATTAAGTGTATATGTGTAGCATGTGTGTATATAGTGTACGTGTGTGCATTATATACATGTAAAATGTATGTAAAAAGATAATATTTGCTAAATTCTTGACATAGAATAAGGTTATGTTTAATTTTCATCTATTGTTAAATGTATTTTGAATAAGTTTGATGGTTTGGTTTATTTTTTTAAAACTTGTGCAATGTTGTGTTCATTGTATTTTTTTCAAAATTGTGTCTAAATTTGCTGTTTATGCAGTGCAATAGTAGAATTTTCTGTATTAGTTGATAAGAGTAGTATTTATGATTTTACAGTTTTGCATTAATTTATGTTTATCTTTTGATTTTGATGTTATATGTTTGTTTTGCTTTTGCATGTTTGATCTGTATTTTGAACTTTGTACTTGTTCATTGTATACTTTCCTTTTTTCCTTTCCTTGATTAAATCCCTAGAATAGGATAGCATTAGATAGGATAAGATAGATGAGTGTAGATTGTTTATTCTTTGGGGTAAAAATTTTAGTTTAAGGAAAATATGTTTGTTAGTGTGAAAATGCCAAAATGGTGTTTTAAACACAATTTTGGCTTTGTGCAAAGGGGGGGAGGACTGTTGTAAGGAATTTCCCCAGGAACAGGAAGTCCTGAAAACCAGGAAGTCATACAAGGCAAACCTGGAAGTCCTGGAGAGCAAGAGGCATTCCAGAACCTTAGGGAAGAGAGACTGTTGCTTTTTCCCTAACAGTCAGGAGAGAGCCCAGAGGGTTTTCAGTCTGGTTATTCTGGGGTGGGCCCAGAGAGTCAGTGATTCCCTCTCCTATGGGCCTTCCTTGAGATTCTGCCTATCTCTGCTGTTGTTGTTGCTGCTAAGGAGTGGATGTTCAACAGAGCTTCTGGTGACTTCCTACTGAGACAGCTGCTTGACCCAAAGGAGGACTCCAGTTGTGTGAGTTCTACTTTGGCCTTGTTCTTGCCCCTACCAAACTCTCCCTAATCTTAATAATTTAAAGAGTTAGTTTAGAATAGTTATAGAAAGTTATAAGTGTTTAATCTCTGATTTGTGGTTAAAGTTAGTTATTTCCTGAACCCCATTTCCCTTCTCCCTTTAGTTTAATAAACCCATTATTTTGTTATTATATTTATAGTTTTGAACCCTTATTCTACCCACCTATTTCAATACCACCTTATTTTCCAGGTTTTGCACCACAAAAAGTACAACTATAAATATTTTTGAACATGTGAGGCATTTTTATTCCCCTTGGATAAAATTGATAGTAGTAGTGTCATTGAATAAAAGGAATTTACAGTTTATTGACTTTGGGGATAATTTCAAAATTGTTTTGGAGAATGCATGGATCAATTTGGAGCTCCACCAATAGTGCATTATTTGCTGATCTTCCCAAAGCCTTTCCTATAATTATTATTTATTTTCCTTTTGTCATCTTATCCAATCAGATATGTATAAAATGGAACTTATTGCTGTGACCCCAGTTTTCTCACCTGTTTCTAGTGCAAATTATTTGGAAAAAGAAAGGCTGAGTGTCAAAAGCCCTTTAGTAAAATCCAGTGGATACATCACTCTTCTCTTCATCTTTGATTCTAGTTTCTGCATTTATTCTATATAAGGCAACCTTTCCAGATTTTGAGCTATAGCATTGTTTTTCAGAAAGAGTCATAAGATGGGAATTTGAGTCAAAGCTTCAAAACTTACTAGCTGTATAACTGTAAAATCATTCAATAACAGTATGCCTCTCCAAGGCCATTTTCTCTTCTTCAAAATTGGCCATTAACTGAGTGTTAATCTGAAAATGTTGTTGAAAGGAAAGTGCTTTATAAATTTGAAGATAGTAAATAAATGTGGGCTTCCTCTTGTTTCTCTATGAGACCATAGACTATATCATGGCTTGTTGGGCACTGTGGGATCTTAAAGGTTATAAAAGTAGATTATGAACTTTGGTATATCCTACCAAGCTAGAAGGATTTTGAGTATAGGTATGATGAAGGACAGGGGTAGCCAAGTGACACAGTGGATAGAATGCTGTGTCTGGATTCAGGAAGATTCATCTTCCTAAGTTCAAATCCAACTTCAGACACTTACTGGCTGAGTGACCCTGGGCAAGTAACTTAACCCTATTTATCTCAGTTTCCTCTTCTGGAAAATAATCTGGATAAGGAAATGGCAAGCCACTCCAGGATCTTTGCCAAGAAAACCCCAAATGGGATCATGAAAAATGGGGCACAACTGAAACGACTAAAACACAAGATAATGGAAGACTGAATTTTTGTTGTCTTTAGAACAATCTCACTCACTTAACTTGTAGAAACCCATCATTAGGAGGCTGGGCAACAAGTGATTGTTATTTTGTGGTAGGGGTAGGGGCACAACAGCTAACAAAACTATCAACTAAGATTAAGAAGAACTTGCTGTTTGATGAAGTATTCACACAGAGAAAATAATGCATTGTTGGTGTGTTAAGGTATTCTTATTAGTTTTCTATATACATCTCACTAGCATTTAATTGCTAGCCATTTTGTGCAATAATTATAATAAAATGTAATGTAGAACTATTACAGGTTAGTTGTATATGTACACAAACATATGTATACTGTATCTGTATATTTCTATACTGGGGCATGTATATATATATGCATATACAGAAATATATCCTATATATAATATATCACATATTACATTGGGGTATGTGCATATAGGCATATATTTTTTCTATATATAATATATTCTATATATTGGGGCAGGTTATATATGTATTTTGTGTATACATATATTGGGCTTGTACATAGATATATAAACACACACATACTCACACAGAGGAATGTACATACATATGCTCCGGACCCAGGATTGTAGTAATGTAAGGCGTTTGCAATGAGGAAACTCCTTTTCCAATGAAGCTTAGCATTTGCTCCTCAATTTTTAGTGTTAAAGCTGCCAGGACTACTGTGAGGTTAAGTGACTTGTGAGGTCCTCATTGCCAGTGCAAGGGCAGTATGGTGCAGGACTTGGATCCACCATGCCATAATGCCCTTTACCTATATTTGCTCATTTACTTTATTTATAAGGTATAGCGATAGCTGGGGGCATCCTGTGAGTTCAGAAAATAGAGAGAAAATGAATGGAGAAGAATTTAAAGGTAAAGGCAATGGGGTTTTTTGAGTTGGGTTTTTTTTTTGAGGTTTTTATCACAGGACCCACAGGAAAAGCTATTGACTGACAAAGTAGAAAGTGGGAAGATGTTATTTAGCAAAACATCAACTAAGCAATTTATTGCAAGAGACTGAAGTGTTTATTGCTGTGAAAATCACTGCAAAGATTGGCAGAGCTCTGTGACTATGGATCACTAGAGAATAGAATGGTATGTGGATACTGTATGGTCCGGGCAATTATAATTTTTAAATGTTCATCAAGGGACTGGGCCATGGGAGTTATGGCAGTTGCATATAGAAGCTGGTAGGCTTGTCCTCTAGGTGATAACTTCATCATTCCTCCTGACAGGTGATCACTTTATACCTGGAAATTTTCACTTCTCCTCTCTCATAATTGTTATATGTGGCTGGATAATTTGTATTTTTATGTATCCAAGGTCCACGGACCCACAAATAAATTCAAAGTATTTTCATATACAGATAGGTTATTGTTACTGTTTTAAATAATATCATCATCACTATCATAAAAAATCTGTTGATATACTGAAAACCTGGATAGGGAGGCAAAACAAAGTGTAAGAAGACATCATAGTTTATTAAGAATTGCACATGAATAAGTCATTTAGATGGCATGATGAATAAAGCCTGGAGTCAAGAAGATTCATCTTCCTGAGTTTAAATCCAACATCAGACACTTACAACCTGTGTGACCCTGACCAAATCACTTAACCCTCATCTGTCAAATAATCTGAAGAAGGAAATGGCAAACCACTCTAAAATCTTTGCCAGGAAAACCCTAAATGGTGTTACAAAGAGTTAGTAGTGACCAAAGAATGACTAGACAAGGTAAATTACATTCATAAAATCACAGAATCAAGAAGTAGAGGTTATCGTGTCAGCTAGTACTACTTCTCCCAATATAGAAATCCTTTTGGCAGTATCCTTGATAGTGTGGACTGTCACCCAGTCTCTGCTGTCATTTTTAAATGATGACTCCCTATTTCTGGTGATTGATGTGGATGTAAATGATACCGCAATGAGGAAACTAAAAAGTATTGAGCAGGAAACTAATGACCATGGGGGCACAGGTGCATATTTAGGGCAAAAGATGCAGAGGGAAAAATTAATTTGGTAAGTGGACATCTGGCTTATCTGAGTACTCCTTTGCTGACTCATCATCCTTCCATACCCTAACCATGAGTGTCCCCCAAGGCTCTGCCCTGGACCATCTTTTCTTTTCCTTTTACAATATATCATCTATTGAGCTTAGCTTCTTCCCCAGGAGAGACTAGCTGTCTATCTAATACACCATGCTTTCTCCCATGTTGGGAATACTTTATCTCTTTACTTAGAATGTAGTTTGTAATTATAATTATCAGCATTCCTAACACTTTCAAAATAATTTCTTTTATGATGTCATTATTATATGAATTATTCTTCTAGTTTTGCTCATTTTACTCTACATCAGTTCATACGAATCTTCCTGGGTTTCTCTGAAATCATCCCCTTCATCATTTCTTATAGGCAGGCCTAGCACAGACTTATAGCACAATAGTATTTCATCACACCCATATGTCATTACTAGTTTAGCCATTCCAATTGATGGTCACGCCCTCAGTTTCTAATTTTTTGCCACTGCACAAAAAGATACTATAAAAATTATGTGCACATGGCTTCTTTTCCCTTCTCTTTTATCTCTTTGGTGTTTAGTCCTACTAGAGTTACCACTGGGTTTTTAAATAGTTTTTCCATGAGCAAAGACAATATAGTGTAACATTAGAAACTGATGAGTGAGAGGAAAATACTTACATCAATATCTTATATAGTGTTATCTCTGATTTTTAGTGAATTTAATATAATAAAATTAAGTAAAAATTAATATAAGACTAAGAGTGATTCCTCAATACACAAATGATACTTCATATATATAAACTTTTCAAAAGAAGTTCTTTAACCTTCCAAACCGATGTGAAAAAATACTCTCAGAATAGAAGAAATATAAACTGCAAAAAAAATTAGATTCAACTTTAAACCCATGAAATTGTCAGAATAGACAAAAGAAATAGTGTTGGAAAACCTATTGACAAAGTTACACTAATGTACTCTTGAAGTTCTGTGAATCATTCCATTTCTTTGGAAAGCAATTTAGAATTATGTAAGAATAAGTTCTACCTTTTGACTCAACTATTCACTACAAGGCTTATACTCACTTCCAAGAAAAGGTAAACAGAAATAAAGGTCCTGTATTTATCAAAGTATTCATGTGGAACCTTCTTGAGTATTTTTACTCTTTTTCCTCTGGTCCCCACCTTTGGAATGTGGGTGCCCCTATGACTTTTTGGTCACTGCCATTTTCTCCTACCCAGTGTTATCTTCTCCCTTCTCAGCTATCTCTTGCTAGGTTTCACCCCAGAGAGGAAAGATTATATGAGCATGAATGGAGAGAAAAAATGGAGAATATAAAGCTAGCTAATAAATTATCTAATGTAATCCACCAAACAACTGCTATCTAATTAGTGTTTTGAGTGAGAGACAAAGATTTGGATGCATTCTTTTACCTTACATTGGAAAGTTTATGAAATATAAAATCAATAGGATTCAGGGCTCCAACTGGGGTTGGTAGAAGGTAACCCAACACTTTCAAACACTATCCTCCTCTCTAGCTTTCCATTCATGGCTGTGAAGTTGGTTGTTTGGTTGGCTGTTGTCCTTTAGTACTCAAGGAGAATCAAAATGATATCTTTGATGATGTCTTTTGACTTGCACATAAACTGGATTTAAGTGAAGAAGAGTTGCCAAAGTTATCAGCTTCACTCACTCTCTCAGAGCCATCAAAGTCCAATGGCAAGACAAAAGTCAAAGATGACTGATGATGGCCGGGGATGCAGTGGATGACCTTGGCTTCTCTGACGTTTAACCATGCTTTAAGTGCTCTATGTTATCTGCTTTAGCTGCCTTCATAGACACTGGAACAAAATTGTTCTTATCTGACCATTCCATTAGGGAAAGTCTTCACATCTTGGAGTAGATATCCCCTTTACTCTCTGAGGTACTTGAGCCCTGTAGACTACTCTCAACCTGATTTAGCCTGTCTACTAAGACAGCAAACTGCATAGATTGTGAAGCACACAAATCAGAAGCCCTATGTTTAATCAAACTTTATCTTAAGCCAGCATTTAATACTAATTAATTAAAGAGTTATAAACAAACTTTAAAGGACAGATATTCTTTGGATTTAATAAATTGCTCTCCTTCTAGGAGGAAGTAGAAGACAGGAAAATATCTCTACCCTTGTTTATCTTTGGAGTGTCTGATTTCTCCATGACTGGTGAGAGGTGGAGGCAGTGGTAGCTCAGTGCCAGCCTCCACTTCCATACCTTGCTCCTGTATGTCAAATTATCTTTTCTCTCCTCTATTATTAACCACAGGAAGGAATGGTAATGTTTTCCAGCACTTTCCTTTAGTGTCCCAGCCCAACCTCTATTCCACTGAAATTTTCTCTTGATCACTCACTCTTACCTATCATCTCTTGAGAAGTTCACCAAGGATTTTCTCTTACTTTACCTTATCATTGTGCATGTTGCTATTTATTTATTTTTCAATCCTGTCCAACACTTCCTGACTCCATTTAGAGTTTTCTTGTTAAATGTTCTGTAGTGGTTTGCCATTTCCTTTTCCAGCTCATTTTACAGATGAGGAAACTGAAGCAAACAAGGTTAAGTGACTTGCCCAGGGTCACACACACAGGTAGTAAGTGTCTGTGGCTAGATTTGAATCTAGGGCTTCTTGACTCTAGGCACAACATTCTATCCAGAGTGCCATGTAGCATAAATATTCCCTTTTTCCTTTGGCTTTAGAAGTGTCACTAATTTCTTTTGGCCTTCCCCCTGGACATGTCCTATCTCTAATGAGATCTCTTTCTGCTAAGAAAGCAATGTTGTCTTTCTAAGACACAATCCCTCTTAAATCCATGGGTCATAACAAACTAAAGAATTTCTATTTCAGCCAACAGAATATCTTTCCCCCAAAGAATAGGGGTAGGGGTAGCAGACAGATAGAGGCCTTAGGAGAAGTCAATGAAAAGGTAAGACATATTTTTTATTTGATTCTTATTATCAAGGAGTCATTGGTTGCTAGGGTGGAAAAGAGGAATCTTGAATGGTGGAGAACATTTCCATCCCCTCCTAGACTTTATAATAGAGGAAAGTTAGTCTGACATATACTCCTGGTTTGGGGGAAATATATTTCAGAGTTCAAAGAGAGGTTAGGTGGTATATTATAGACTAAACTTCTACAAGAGAAGTTAGTCTAGGAGAGATGTACATAACTAAGAGCATTAAGTAAAAGTTAGCAACAACCACAAAACAATTAGACTTGATGCCAAAAAAAAAAAAACCTGCCTAATGATTAAAGCTATCTAAAATTCAAATAAGCTTGTTGTTCAGTTGCTTTTCAGTTGTGATCCCATTTGGGGTTTTCTTGGCAAAGATACTGGAGTGATTTGCTATTTCCTTCTCCAGCTCATTTTCCAAATGCAGAAACTGAGGCAAACAGAGTTAAATTATTTGCTCAGGGCCACGCATGTAAGTGTCTGAGGTCAGATTTGAACTGAGGGGGCTGAGTCTTCCAGACTCCAGACCTGGCACTCTATCCAATGCTCCACATAGCTACCCCTTATTGGAAATCTTCCAACAAAGAGTAGAAAACTATTTATCAACTATACTATAATTAGAATTCTTTTAGGTGTGAGTTGGACTCTGTATGGTCACTGAAGCCCTTTCCAACTCTAAAATTCTATGATTCTACAATTTTAGTTACAGGAAGCTTACTATGTACTTCACCAGGCTCCCTCTTCCATTGTTTGAACAGCAGCTGAGCCTGGCTTCTAGGGATTATCTCTTTTATTTCATGCTCAGAGACCATCTGTTTAATAACCTGTTCTAGAATTTTGCTGGGGATGGACATCAAGCTAATTGCTCTGTAGTTTTTAGAATCATCTGTTTTCTTCTTTTAGAAAATTGGCTCAACATTTTCCCATCTGCAGTCTTCTGAATCCCTCTCCTTATCTCCAGAATTTCTCAGGCTACCAACAGTGATCTGTGATCATTTCAGCAAACTCTTTTAGTACTCTAAAATATAAATTCTCTAGTCCTAGAGACCTAAATACACTTATAGCAACTAGATGAGCTGTTATGATCTCTTACTCTTGCCTTTAATTCTCTCTTACCTGCATGTTTGTTCTATATTTATTTTTTTATAATTCAAAGAAATTCTCCTTATGGAAAAGATATAACAAGGGAATTTAGTTAAGGATCAATCCAGAAACTTACTGACAAGCCAGAAATCAAGCATCTTACAGAGTTCAAAAAAATAGAAATACCACCAATTATGGGAATGATGGGAAGAGAAAGGCATTATTCTCATTTCTTGAAAATAGATGGCAAAATGTGAAAAATGGATCATATGTCCCGACTAGAGGCATAACAAGAATCCAGGTTTCCTGATTTTTAGAATCATGTGAATAACCCTTTATCTATTAGAAGTTAATAAAATAATAAAGTAAAGCTAATTAAATATATAGCTTTCTGAAAAAAAGTTTGTAAAATTTTTCAGACTTAATCTTTTTCAAATTCATCACTGCAACTTACCTCACCAAGGGAACCTATGGAGAGCCATTTTGTTAAATGAACAACTCCCCCCTAGGATCTATTTAGCTGTTCTGAATATTTAGATATGTGTATATCATGTTTGATTTTTAAAATAATATTTCATTTTCCCCAATTAAAAAATTTTGAGTTCCAAATTTCCCTCTCCTTCCCACCCTTCCTCCAAACCCTCCCCCCTTCTTAAGACAGTAAGCAATCTGAAATAGATATTACTCTGCAATCATATCATGTTTGATTAAAGTATGTAACGGAATTTTCATTCTATTTTTTTCAACATATTTTTATTTTTTAGTAGTTTTATTTTTTTAAGACCAGTGATTTATGATAGGAACACCAAGTTTTCTGTGATCCAGTCTGATTTATTCCAAAAGAACGTGGAAGCCATTGAACATAAAAAGGCAAAATCAGATTTACCCCCAAAGAGTTTACCTTCTATAAGGGAAATACAGAATGTCAAGAGTATATACCTGATAAATTGAGAAAGGAGAGAACACTAACAGTTTGAAGAATCAGCTTCCCATAGGGGTTGACCCATTCACTGAAGCTTGAAGAAAAGGCAGGAATTCCAGGAGGTATTGGGAAGGACTGAGTTCACTCCAGGCATGGGTAAAGGCATAGCCTGGGCAAAGGCAAGAATGTGGGAGAAAGAGTAACCAAGGGAAAGTCATCTTAAAATTCCACCATCCTCACTTCCCAATCCTCAGAGAACTTGGCTCCATCCCTAGCTTCACTGGTTTCTGGTGGGTGAGCCACTTCCTGGCAGTGTCTTCCTCATGCTGTCTTAGAGGGAAGAGAAGGGAGTAAATTTCCTAAAGGCAGGGATTATCTTAATTGTATATGGATCCTTAGTATTTAGCACAGTTTCTGGCACATAGTAACAACTGTTCAGTCTATGCATCTTTCTGTCTCTCTCTATCTTTCTATCTCTTTCTCTTTCTATCTCTATCTCTATTTAGAAAGAGGGGGGGCTAAAATAAGCTCCCTTATAGAGAACTTAAAATTGCACTGACACTATTTAAGCTATTAAAGCTTAAAATTGCACTGAAACTTTTTTGGACCCCCTATCTTAAGCACAATCTGGAATCTAACATTTTTTAGGCTTCCGTTGCATTATTAGTCCAACTGAGCCCTGGCTCATATTTAGCTCAAGAATTCTTCCTATAAAAGTAGTCCCTTATTAGGGGAAAAAAGAAATCCCTCCTCATCTTTTTCTACCTACTTACTTGTCTCTAAATCTAATATAAGGAGGAGAAGGCCATGTTTCTTTTTCTCTTTAAGTCTCCATGATCCAGACACTATCAACTCTAGGAGGAAAAGAGCACTAAATCTTGAGCTTGAGAGCTAAAAGACTAGTAGTCAAAGAAATGGGCTTTCTACTTTGAACATTTTAATGTGTTTTAATTGAATTGAAATGGCCCCGGGATTAAGAAATGATGATACTCTACACAGAGGCAAACAAACAGCAAAGGTCTCAGGTGGCCCATTTGGGTTATTGGACTTGCTCCAAAGAGTATTTGACTATTAATTATGACTCTTTTCTAAGAACCTAGTCAGTGGTTGACTAAGCACTTTCATGGCCCTAGTATCCCACTAGAACCGCAGAATGTTCATAAGAGTTCATAAAGACCTCAGAGATTCAACTCTCTCATTTTACAAATGAGGATATAATAACTGACATATATCTAGTGCTTTAAGTTCTCCAAATTGCTTTACAAGCATTATATAATGATAATAATGATGATAGTTAACATTTATATCACGCTTATATGTGCCTAGGAACTGTTATAAGTACTTTACAATTATGATCTCATTTGATCATTTGATTTTCACAACAACCTTGGGAGGTAGGTACTATTATTATCCCCATTTTTATAGGTTATTATTTGCTGGAAGGTCAAATACTGAAGCTGAAGCTTCAATACTGTGGCCACATAATGAGAAGAGTGGATTCACTGGATAAGACCTAAAGTTGAGAAAGATTGAAGGCAAAAGAAGATAATAAAGGATGAAATGAATAGATAGTATTATGGAAACAACAAATATGAACTTAGACAGACTTTGAGATGATGGAGGATAGAGGGTCTGGCTTGCTATTGTTCATGGGGTCACAAAGAGTAACACATGATTAAAGGATAAACAACAAATGAAGACACTGAGGCAGGAGGCTTGATCTGTTTCGTGATGGGAAAATGAATAATGCAGATTAAGCTTAAAAGGGCATAGTTCAGTCTGCCTTTCATCCCCATCCCCATATGAATTCTTAAACATTTACTAACATACCCCAGTTTGGAATCCTCAGATCTACATTTTCCAGTGCCTTTTCTAGTCTCTCTCTAGCTCACCCCACCCCCACTTTTTCTCCTCTCAATCACTTTAGCTATACTGCAAAAGGATGCCAAGATGGATTCATGGGCACAGACCACTTGGCCTATTTTGCTGAGCCTGGAGTCTTTGGAGGACATAACATCACCTATTGATGCTGGTACTTAATTTTGAAGGAAACTTTTAAACTACTGACTTAGAAGCAAAGGGGTAGGATTTCCCCAGAGGTCACAGGAAATTGGGAAGGAATTAGACCAGGAATGAAATGTGTTTTCTATAGATAATTCAGTCATAATTTGAGGAAAGCAGAGTTGAATGATGAGAAATCACCTTTGGTGATAAAGCTGCTAAAGGATCAGTGAGTGGCCCATCCAGAACTAAGATCTGAGATTCAGATAGTATGTCTCCAAAGCATCCTACTTTTGAAATAACTAAAAACAGTATATTATGTACTGAAATTATTTCTCTTTACCTCACTTCATATTTTTTCTTCTGTCCTTGAATCTCAACTGATGAAGAAAAGTCACTGACTGAAAGTCACAAGCAGTTAGGTGAAATGCAGCAAAAAAAAAAAATTAAGCTATAATTAGGGATAAAGCAATAGATCATCAGGCTTTAAAAGCCAATTTAAAAAACTCAACTTTTCAGGACAGGAGTTTGTTTTTAAAATATCTGAGGGTTTTAGGTAATTCAAAATTCAAGATCCATCAAAGAGTCAGAGATCTTATACTAGAAGTAACCAGACATCTATTCCAATGCCTTCATTTTGCAGGTGAAGAAACTACAAGCCATAAAAATTAATGGACTTGCCCACAGTAAATGAATGGCAGAAGTGAGACATGGTAGTCCACAGAGCTGATGTTATCTTTGACTGCCCAAGATCACACCAGCAATTTAAGCTAGGGAAAGGAGCCAGAGCTGGCACATCAAAATAAATATCAAGATGCCCATTGTTGTTTTTCTTTGTTTTAAAGGAAGGTCAGTAACTCCTATGGTTTGGGGATTATAATGATAATCATAGACAAAGTGAGGATGAGTAAGGAAAAGATGTTAGAAGCAAAATTCTGCCAAGTTATGAATTTGTCAGTCTCTGTGAATTAGAGCACATGTGCCAATATGTGAACCAACAACAGATCAACTACACTAAATATAAGGCCTAGAAATAATGGCAATCCTGGACTAGATCTTTGGACAGAATGTGATCCTGTCCCTCTAATGAATTATAACAAAATGAATATAGGCTATATTTTTCTGCCTCCTGATTTCTAGAAATCCTGAATGTAGCCTACATCTTTTAGAGTGTCTTGTTCATTCATTTCAGTCATGTCTGACTATTTGTGACCTTCTTTGGGGTTTTCTTGGCAAAGATACTGGATTGATTTGTCATTTCCTTTCTTCAGCTCATTTTCTAGATGAGGAGACTGAGGCAAACAAGGTTAATTGACTTGCCCAGGGTCACACAGCTAGTACATATTTGAGGCTAGAGATCTGAGCTCAGGAAGATGAGTCTTTTTGACTTCAGGTCCATACTCATCATCCACTTCACCACTTAGCTGCCCCCTTCTATTATCTAAGATGGAGATAAGAATCCCATAAAATAGGAACTTGATACCTTATCTCAAGAAACTGTCAAGATCAAATGAGTCAATACTATTTAGTGCTTTGCAACAGGGTGCTATATATCATTTAGTTATTATTGTCATAGTAGAATTTTATTAACCTGTAACTATTTATGTAGCTAAATAATGTTATTCCCTTTCTATTCACTTATCACATTGCCTCCTCTTCTTTCTATTTTCTTACAACCTATCTTTTTTTATTCCAACAGTCATGCACTCATTCATCGTCCTATGATGCCCATTCATCCCATGATATCATTACTCATTCATTCACTCATTCAGCAAAACTTTATCAAGCCCATAGTGTAAAGAAAACACTGGAAGAGGTCCAAAATTTAAATGAGAAATAATCCCTGTTTTCATGGAACTTATAGTCAAATGGGAGAAAAGAAATAGAGATAATGATACACACTATTTTATGATAAGTACTATAAGGGGAAAAAAGGGGGGTTAATATCGTAAAAAAGTTGGGCTGGCCAAAGGGCGATAAAAGAATGTCTGCCCTTTGATCCAGCCATAGCACTGCTGAGTCTGTACCCCAAAGAGATAATGGACAAAAAGACTTGTACAAGAATATTCATAGCTGCGCTCTTTGTGGTGGCCAAAAATTGGAAAACGAGGGGATGCCCGTCAATTGGGGAATGGCTGAGCAAATTGTGGTATATTTTGGTGATGGAATACTATTGTGCTAAAAGGAATAATAAAGTGGAGGAATTCCATGGAGACTGGAACAACCTCCAGGAAGTGATGCAGAGCAAAAGGAGCAGAACCAGGAGAACATTGTACACAGAGACTAATACACTGTGGTATAATCGAAGGTGATGGACTTCTCCATTAGTATCAATGCAATGTCCCTGAACAATCTGCAGGGATCTAAAAAATACTACCCACAAGCAGAGGATAAACTGTGGGAGTAAAAACACTGATGAAAAGCAACTGCTTGACTACAGGGTTGGAGGGGATAAGACTGAGGAGAGACTCTAAATGAACACTCTAATGCAAATTCCAACAACAGGGAAATGGGTTCGAGTCAAGAACACATGTGATAACCAGTGGAATCGTGCGTTGGCTATGGGAGAGGGAAAGGGGGGGGAGGGGAGGAAAAGAAAATGATCTTTGTTTCCAGTGAATAATGTATGGAAACGACCAAATAAAATAATGTTTAAAAATTAAAAAAAAGTTGGGCTGGATTATATTTAGGGTCACCAGGAATTTAATTTATTCCAAAGAGATTTATTTACAATTTATTTACAAAATATAGAAAGAGTGAAGTAAGAAAATCAGAGACGATAGGGTAAGATATCTAGCCTAAGCACTAAGTAATTTACACCCAGCCCCTGGCTCAACCCAGGCAGGGAGAATTAGTCCTTAGCTGGCCTTGGCCCCTGTAGCTGAGGACCTGAGAACACAGGAAGCCTCTCTCAAGAGGATAGGTCTCTCCTGAAACTAGTTTCTTCAGAAAATTTTAGCAATGAAGAGCCAGCTTTTCACTCACCACGTGTCAGTCCAAAGGAAAAGACTTAAGGACAGTCTCACCAGGAATAGTGTCTCAGGTCCAGTCAGCAGATTCTTCTTCAGCCTCTACTCTAAGTAGAACTGTGTCTCACAGGAAGTTATAAATTCCTTTTAAAGACACTTTCTTTTCCATCACTTCCTGTGCCTTCCCCTAATTTTACATCTACCAATCACAGTTGAAGCTTTGCTTTAGGACTGCCCAGGAGTTAGTCATCTGATTCTGATTCATCACCCACTGTTGCACATATCAGTCACAGACCTCCCCCACTCAAGTGTGAATGGCTTGTTTACACCTTTGGTGTAACTTTTAAGTAGGATGTTTACACTTTTGATGATTAAATCTAAAAATAGGCAGGGGTTACAATTTAATCTTCAAAATCAGGGGAAAGTTAATTTCATTTTCACAATCAGGGGAGAGTTAAATTTAATCTTCACAGTACAAAACTTTATAGAACCAGACAAAATAATATGAATAACAATTCATTTGGAGGGACACAATGTCAAGAATTTCAACTGAAATCTTTAAAAAAAAAATTGGATGCTTCCACTTCCTCTCCCCATCTCCACCTCTTCTAAATCCTTGGTTATATGGCTTCCCACCCTATAAATCAAGGGAAACTGCCATCTACAAAATTATCAAAGATCTTATAAAGGCCCAATCTCATGACTTTCTCATCTTTTCTCATTCTTCTTGACTTCTCTGAAGCATTTGATGCTATTATCCACTTTTTCTTCCTGTCTATTCTCTATTTAGTGTTTTGTGTGTGTGACACTTGCATCTATATAAAACTAAAAAGTGTTTTCACAAACAAAAAAGATAACAAGAGTAAAAATAAAGAAACTGTTGATGGAAGAAGAAACTATGTATCACAGTATAAGTCTCTTGTCCAAAATACATAGGGAACTGGGAACTGACATAATTTATAAGATTTATTTATTATTTATACATTGATGAAATTTATAAGTTATTTCTTAATCAATAAATGGTCAAAGGATATGAACAAACTTTTTTTTCAAAAGATTGTTTTTGGGCCATCAATAGCCATATTTTAAAAAATGTTCCAAGTCACTAATAATATGATATAAAAATTACAACTCTTAGGTTTCACACCTGCTGAATAGGTAAATATGATAAAGAAAAAAATAATTTTGGAGAAGCCATGGATAAATTGGTATACTAATATGTTGTTGCAGAACTCTGAAGAGATCCAACTAATCTGAAAAACAAATTTGAATTATGTGAGAAAAGGTACTAAACTATTCATATATTTTGAGTCAACTAGGCATGTAGCCCAAAGAGGGTAAAGAAAAAGAAAGGTCTCACACATGCCAAATTATACAAAGTAGCATTTCAGTGTTGTAGTTTTAAAAAACTAGACAGAAAGGTAACAGTCAGTCCATTTAGGTAATGGCTGAACTAATTGTGGTATAAAACTATAACATAAAATTATTGTGGTTTAAAAAATGAGATGGAACCATGGATAGAGTACCAGACCTGGAATCAGGATGATTCATCTTTCAAAGTTCAGATCTTACCTCAGACATTTACTAGCTGTGTGATCCTCTGCAAGTCGCTTAACCATGTTTGCCTATAAACTAAGAAATCTGTAAATTGAAGAAGGAAATGGCAAATCTCTCCAGTATGTTTGCCAAGAAAACCCCGAATGAGGTTATGAAGAGTCAGACAAGATTGAAAAATTGAACAGCAACAAAGAAATGAGGAATATAAATAATTTTAAAAATTCAAGGAGAACAATGAGCAATGCTTGAATATGAAATAATTTGTACTTGGACATGGAACAAAGGCAGATAGTTGAGGGCAGAGAATGTCTGCTAGTAGAACAGTCTTCCCTAAAGACCAGACTCCATAAACTCCAAAAAGGTTTCAGATTTAATCTGGGAACAGAGTATTCAGAGCAACACTGATCATTAACTTGTAAATCATCATTCGCTTCATCATAATACCTAATATTTATATAGAACCCATTACGAGCTAGGCACTATACTAAGCACTTTACAGTTATCTCATTTGATCCTCACAACAATTCTGGTAGGCAAGTACTATTATTAACCCCACTTTATAGCTAGTGAAACTGAGTCAAACAGAGTCACAGAACTAGTAAGTGTCCAAGTCTGAATTTGAACTTAGGTCTTCCTGACTCCAGAACCTGTGCTCAGGGAAGGGATTTGTAGGTATGTGACATGAAAAGTATTCCAAACAAGAAGATATGAGGAAGTCATCACATCCTGCCTGGGGATACCATGTGGGATCAGAAAGGAGATGGGGTAGATCACCATTTATGGCTACTGAAAAAAGCACTATGAAGCATGGCAGATAAGAGGAAATTCCAAGTGGGCACAATGTAACTGCAAACATGTGAGGAGCCCAAGCCACAGTGCCTACTTTCCCTTACCCCTTCCACAGAGAAAGAAAGCTAGCGCTGCTTCTATTTAACCTTGCTTGGAGACTTCAGAAGTCAACCAAGCTGCTGAGAAATATTTATGTTTTTTGCATTCCTATCTTCTTACTTGTTTTAAGATTTTTAAATATGATAAAGATTTTGGCCAATATAATTGGAGATGATCTCCATAGTTTTCTTATTATCCAGATTTAGAGATAAGAAAGTAAGGGAAGGTAAGTTGCTAGTTCTTATAAAGAGCCAATCCCTAGGAGACTATGTGGTCAGCTCAAGCTAGCTTGGAGGCTCATCGCTAATTTAGAATAGTCAGGCAATGAGGAGAGATGGATATTAGACTGTAGGATTTGGGCAACATTGATTCCTGTGTAATTATTATTGTCCAACCTTTGAAATCCATATACCTCTAGAAATAAAATTATAAACTGATGAAAAGAGCTGCCAACACAGAATCAAATTAGAACTTTTGCTTTTTAATTTTTGTATTCAGGCTGCTTTCATTTGCCTCATCCAACCTTGAAAAACAAGTCACAAAAACCTAAAGAGAGAAGGAGTAAGAAAGAGCAAGTCATACATCCAAAGGGAGCGAACTTATAGGGAAGTTCTACCAAAAGGAGAGTATTAAGTCTTATGAGAATGGCCATTAGGTCATTGGCTCAGTGGATGACTCATTTTAGTCTATCTAGATCCTCAATATCCTGTGTAGGTTACAAATATAATGAAAATAACCAGATTAAGAAGAAGGACCAATATTGGTTTCAAAAGATATCAATAAAAGAAGTTTTTAGTTTAAGCAAAATAAATGCGTAAAAACATTGCAGGAGTAATATCTAGTGAGTCTCTCCCATCTTGATGAGGCTAGTTTTTCCTCAAAAGTTCCTCACATTTGTATTGCCTAGGAGAGGAGGATCTAAGCCCTGGTGTGAACCCTTAGAGTTGTTACAGTCTGTTAGAGTTGTTACAACTTGCAGATTGTAAGTTTTTTATTGTTGTGGTTGTTTTTGTTATTGTTGTTCAGTTGTATTGGACTCTTAGTGACCCTAGTTACTAGAATGGTTTGCTATTTCCTTCTCCAGCTCATTTTACAGATGAAAAAACAAAGGCAAACAGGAGTAAGTGACTTGCCTAGGGTAACACAGCTAGTAAGTGTCTGAGGTCAGATTTGAACTCAGGAAGATGAGCATTCTATCCTGTGTGCAAGACAACCACTATCTTTTGTTTCTTTTTTGGATTCCCAGAGATGAGCACAATGCCTCACATTTAGTAGGTGCTTAATAAATGCTTATTGGTTAATTGCTTGATTGAATTGTGTGAGTCATTCTATATGACTATCAGCATGGTAGACCAATCAGGGGCAGTGACACCCTGGTTTATTATCATTGGCAGTGGCTAACACAGTGGCAGTACCTTAAGCAGTATTTGGAAAAAGAACCATGACACTCACTACATTCAAACATTTCTTCAGCAATCCATTGAATTGCTTCTTAGCTTTTTTGGCGGGGGAGGTAGGGGTCAGAGATAGAGAGAAGGGCAAACTTCTAGTTTTGTTTTTATTTTGTCCAAGTCAGATTTCTCATTTCCTTAAAGCGAGAGTTATCTGTCAGTCATAGAGTCATTTAAGTAGCAGAATGTTCTCTGGAAGACTTTTAGGATGGAATGATAGGATCAACATTTACTGAAGTCATTGCCACATGAACTAATTTAATTTGAGTTTTTTTTAAGGCTTTGTTAGAGGCAGCTAGATGGCTTAAGTGGATAGAGACAGGCCCAGAGATGGAAAATCCTGAGTTCAAATCTGGCCTCAGACATTTCCCTGGGCAAGTTCCTCAACCCTAATTGCCTATCCCTTACCCCTAGTCTGCCTTGGTAAGGATTAAATAAAAAAGGCTATGATGCTATTCTTTAAAGTTAATTGGTCCAAGGGAACCAACTGGAATTGAAACTGCTGATAAATTTGAAAGCCCAGGGCATGAGTAGAAAACTTTTCACAATGCCTCGTACAAGTGATGCCATCATATCCAATTCAGGAGCCCAACTGAATCAATCTTATATATTTGCTCTCTCTCTATTCTATTGTTACATAAACCTTTTGTGTAAAATGTTAGATATATTTCATTTCATTCTGTTTGGGATCCTAAACCTGCAGACCAGCCAAATAGGAGCCTGGTCTATTGTTTTCTTTCTTTCTTTTTTAATTGTCAAGCAAAGTACACTTCCATATTGTTGTTGTAAGAGCAAAGTCATACATAACCAAAACCCCCAAATAAAACAAAAAATATATTGATGTGAAAGACAATTTCTTTCTCTGGAGGTGGCTAGCATTCCCCATTATAAGTCTTTCATAATTGTCCCAGGTCATTGCATTGTTGAGAGTAGCCAAGTTTTCACAGATAATCATCATCCAATATTGCCATTATTGTATACAGTCTGGTATGCTATTTTCACAAGAAAGATGCAAAGCAGAGTATTATGTAAGTTCAAAGAGAGAAAACCCTTACAAACATGAGATACACAGAAGCCTATGGAAGAGGGGACACTTGTGTCCATCATTAGAGGATGGGTAGGAATTCAGGACCCTCCTTCTACCTCATTTCTCAATAAAAGGTAGGTCTCAGCAATAAACAGGTTAATTTTCTCTGACAATGCTGAAAGGTCAGTAATACCTTTAAACTACAAAAAGCCTTCACAAGAAACTTATATAACCCCTCCTTCCCATTCTTATCACTCATCTCTAGAAAATTCTATGAATTGACTCTAACAGATTTTGGATCAATATCTCTATAGCTAAGAAGTTGAGTAGTGTTCATAGTTCCAATGATTTAAAAGAAATATAGCAAAATCAATAAACCATTCTAAATTCTGGAAATTTTTCCTCCAGCCTCAAATCAGTCAGTTGGCTATGGAAAGCTCTTGTCTTTCAGGGGCAACAGTGCCACTGTGTGGCAATATCATAAATACAATCCAATACGACTGATCCAAGGTGCATCAGGCAAAGTGATTACACAGAGTAGGAAGTAGATGGTGCCCGTCTTCCACTCACCTCTAAAATAACTTCTTCTTTAAGCCATTCAACTATTTCATCTGGAGGACTGAGTATAACTGGCATACAATGTGCCAAGATTCTGAACTAAAAACTTAGAAGAGAATCTATTTGTTGTGGGATATGAGTGGAATATGAGAGGAGATGAGCAAAGAAAAGGAAATCAGGGGAGAAGTAATTAAATACAGAGAAAATGGAAATGGTTCCAGAAAATCTATACCTAAGCTTTCCCATCAATGGGTAGATTAAACTCTAAAGAAGTTCCAGGGATTAAAACTCTTAATAAATGATGGAAGAAGGGAGGGATATAGGTAGATAGATAGATAGATAGATAGATAGATAGATAGATAGATAGATAGATAGATAGAAGGACAGACAGGGAAATGGATAGAAAGACAGGTAGATAGATAGATAGATAGATAGATAGATAGATAGATAGATAGATAGATAGATAGATAGATATTTGGATGGATGGATAGATAGATAGATAGATAGATAGATAGATAGATAGATAGATAGATAGATAGATAGATAGATGGATGGATGGATGGATAGATAGATGTTTGGATAGATAGATAGATAGATAGATAGATAGATAGATAGATAGATAGATAGATAGATAGATAGATAGATAGATGATAGATAGATATCCACCTATAGCTAGATATTATCTATCCCTGCTTCTGATATCCAGATAATGGATGAAAATAAAGAATAGTAATAATAAATGGAATTTATATATCACTTTGAAGTTTGTGAACTGCTTTATCCACATTATTCCATTGAGTCTTTCAACAACCAGTGAAGCAAGCACTAGAGATAACATCAAACTTTTCTTAGATTGAGAGCAAAGACTCAAAAAGTTAAAGTGACCTGCCCTACACTCCTTATTTGACCTTACTAGTAAGTGCCAGAAAAGGAATTTTAGCCAAGATCTTCACAGCTCCAAGTCTAAAAGAATAATACAGTTCTACAATTGAGGGAAACAAAATGTTAGAAATTAGAATTTTAAAAGTACCTGTCACTCTCAAGTATTCAAAGTTTAACATGAAATCTCTTTCCTCAGATGATCCTTGTATTTTGCTATGTATCATTTAAACTACTTTCTATGGAACCAGAACAAGTTATTTGACTATCTGTGGCACTAACTTTGAAAATTGTGACTCTCCCTACTTGAACATTGAAAATTATACCCATTGGGTACATAGTGCACGTCAGAGACTTTGGGCCTTCACACTAATTTATATTATATGACTTATCAAAACATAAATACCTGGGCAACTAGGTGGCTCAGAGAGCCAGGCCTGGAGATAAGAAGTCCTGGGATCAAATTTGACCTCAAACACTTCTTACCTATGTGACCCTAGGGAAGTCACTTTAACTTCAAATGCCTAGCCCTTACTGCTCTTCTGCCTTGGAGCTTAGCCTTGTATCAATTCTAAGACAGAAGGCAAAGGTTTAAAAATAATAATAAATACACGTTCCTGGAAAGTGGAATTTCCTGGAACCAAAAATACAAGCCTTTATACCTCCTTCTCTTCTTTATGGAAATGGTAGACAAATGTGGAACATTATATATACAGCATATCCCCAAAGATTTTGTTCAGTTTTAAGCTTTTACAATTTTTTACAGCTTTAAACTATTAAAGCTAAAAACTACACTTTTATTTAGGACTTAGTTGATATATTGTTAGTTCAATTAAACTAAAAAAAACTTCACTGTAAATGATAGCTCTCTGGGAGCAAAGGAGGATATGGAAAAAATTATATAAAAACAAAAGTTCATCAAAAACATTTAAAAAAGAAAATTGGAGCACCTATTCTAAAAATCATATTTAAGAGCATCCCTTACTTCACACCTATGCAAGTTACATCATTGCTCCTACCTAGCTTACCTACATTTGGTCATATATCTAACCACATAAAAAGGTTCAAAAGTGAAATAACAAAGCAAGAAACAGAGGCTTGCCTTTTTTGTTTTGTTTTGTTTACTTCTTTGGTACTATTTGTTTTTTATTAATTTTTTTGATTGGTACTATTTTTGACAGATTAAAAAATAAAGCTTGCCACATTTGCCAAGAAGAAATTTTCATATATAATTGAAAAAGGAAGTGACTCAGTCAGGGAAGGAGAATAAGGGATATCATCATATTTGTATTGTTGTTATTGTTGTTCTATCATTCAATTGTGTCTGACTCATTATGACCCTGTAGATTGTACTGTCCATGAGGTTTTCTTGGCAAAGACATTGGAGTGGTTTGCCATTTCCTTCTCTATAAGATTAAGGCAAACAGATTAAGTGACTTGCCCAGAATCACACAGCTAGTAAGTGTCTGTGGCTGGATTTGAACTTGGGTCTTACATTATTCCAGGCCCAGTGTTCTATCTGCTGGGTCATGTAGCTGCCTTAATTATCACATTGGTATCCACAAAATAGTCAAATCATTTAATAAGTGTTTGTTAAATGCCAGCTACATGCCAGGAACTGTGCTAAGTGCAGGGAAAACAGAAGGCAAAAATGAAATAGACCTTGCCCACAAAAAAAACTTGCTCTCTCTAGAAGGACTATCTATCTATCTATCTATCTGTTTGCCTGTCTGTGTCTGTTTCTGTATCAGTCTCTGTATCATTATATCTCTGTATCTCTTTCTCTATCTATATGCCTGTTGTCTACCTATCTGTCTGTCTGACTGCCTATCTGCCTGTCTATCTATCTTTATCTCTGTAATTCTGTAGCTCTGTATCTATCTATCTATCCATCTATCTGTCTGATTCTCTAATTATATATCTACTCATCTACCATTCCATATAATTAGCTATCAACTTATTTATCTCTCTATCTATGTAGTTTTCTTTATCTATCATCTATCTTTCTCATTTATTTCTTAATCATCTATCTTTCTTTCTTTCTCTATCATATATTTTTCTATATCCATATTTCCTCTCTATCTCTTTATATATCTGTTTCTTTATCTGTCATTTATCTAATACATAACATTTGTAAATTTCATATAGCATGTATTACATAAAATATATAACAAGTTATCTCTTCATTTTCCTCTATTTCCTTATCATATAATATATTTATATGTATATTCACATATAGTATATGAATTCACATCAAAGAAGTCATCTACCTATTAGTCACTGCGCATGTTGTTGTGTGTTAATTGAGCTAGAAGGGATTTTAGAGATTGTTCAGTCTGACTGTCATTTTATAGAAGAGGAAATGGAGGCCAAGCAAAGTGACTTTCCCAAGAACACACAAGAGGTAAGTAGCAGAGCTGATATTTGAACCCAAGTTTTTCATCTCCAAATTCAATACTTCCTGCTACATAATTAAGTTTATCCTATAGATTTCTGAGGTAAATGTTTCATCCAATTTAAGTACAGCCAGATCAACACACATACTCCACATTGGGCTATGTAAGAAGCAAATGTCCATCCAGGCATCTCTGAAAGGACTTCCCCTTTGAGCTATCTGCATCAGTGCCCCCCAAACTACCAAACTTGCTTTAAGCCAAAGCCCAGAGTCATCAATGAGAGAAGAAATCATTACAGAGAGGACACTCACCTTTCTTGGGACCACTGGCAATGACTGCTGACCAAATGTCACCAACAGGCAGATCAGTTCAGGAACTTTGGAGATAGCAGCACACCCCTCCCCTCCAGACCTACATTCCTGATTCCAGTCCAGGCCTCCTGACCATTACTTAGAGAAGCCAGCCATTTCCACCAATGGCTAATAAACTGCTACACATAGGGAAGGCAAGCTAACCTACATGAAGCAAAAGACTATTCTGAGGGAGACACAAGTGGTAATTTGTGCCAGGCAAGTTAAAACACCCCAAACCATCTTCCCTAAGATCCTAATGGGAATTACCAAGAACTCTGAATGCAAGAGCCTTGAGAAAAGTAACACTAAAGAATAACATTAAAGAATCATTATCATCTACTTTGCCACTACAACCTAAGGACCATGGAACTTTTCCATCTAACTTGCAACTGAAATTTTCCATGGGTATTGTCTTCCGTATTAAAATGGGGATTCCTTGAGAGCAGAGAAAGTCTTACTCTTCTATTTATATCCCTAGAACTTAGCAAAATGTTTAATAACTGCTTTATTTGTTCATTCATTCACTGACCTGACTCCTTCAACTGGAAGGCTAAACACAGCTTAGCACTCTCTATGCCAAGATTCTGAACCAAAACTTGAAAGGAAATCTTTTTTGTTGTTCAGTAACCCAACACTGAGTTTTCTTACAATAACTCAGTCAAGGAATAATTAACCCTAGCATCATATTTCTTGACTTGTGGGATTGCCTCTGTTAAAACTGTCAAGTGAATAATAATTTTTCACTTGCTAGTATTCTTTGTTTCAAAGTGATTGTAAAAAAGAGCCCCAGGAGAGAAATAATATCTGCATTTGACCTAATGAAATGAAAAACCATATTCCTAACAATGTAATTTCTTTGGCTTTTAGAGCACAAATATTTTATTTTCCCATGATGTGTTTTGAGACTTTAGGAATGTACAATGGTATCCTCCCTGCCTAGACACCTAATTTTAGTCTTCATAATTAAATAAAATTTTCTATATTTATTCATTGCTAAACAATCAAATTCCTAAACCTAAGTCTATGAAGACTTAATTTCAACACAGATCTATAGTCACATTCTGTAGAATATTAGTATTTATATAAACAGAAAACTTATATTTATAGGGCATAGATACTAGTCCTGTGTTTTCATTGGTATAGAAAAATCTCAGCTGAGAACATACCCTCTACTATTACAAATTGGTACCTTTTCTGCAAATAATAGTTTTAGAGGGTTGCCTAGGAAGCAAAGAAAAGTGAAGTGGTTTATCCAGAGTCATATAGCTAGCATGTATCAGAGGCAGGCTTGAACCCAGCTCTTTCTAACTTCAAGGTTATCTCTATTATGCTACACTGCCTCTTAAATGTTTATAGGAATATTAATGTAAATCCCCATAAAAATGGATTTTCAACCAGATTTTAAACTGCCTGAGGCCAGATTTTAATGCTATGTCTAAAGCCAGATCATTCTCTTAGAGAATTGCCTATGAAAATAGAGAAGATACTTGGGAGATCATTTTGACCCTTGTGGCAATAATGGCTTACATCTGGTTCATATCATATAACCAACAAAATGCTTTTTTTCACAACCACCCTTTAAGCAGGGCATGAGCATATTATTTAACTCATTTTTCAGATGAAGAAATTGAGGCTAAGAATTTATTTACCAAGGAACACGGAGTTTGTAAGTGGCTGAGCTTGGTCTTAAATCCATATTTCCTGATTCTTAACTTCAGTTTTTCCACCCCATCCTAAACCTGCTCATGAGCACAAATCTATACCTTTCTTTAAGTTGTTCCAAATGGATGGACAACAAGTTTTCCATTCAGATTACTGACAATGCTGCTCTCAAATTTAAATGACTATCTCCAATGTGCAGGTGCTGTTGTGATTGTCAACAAATATGGAAAGACGTTTTTCTAGGAGTTCTTGTTTGTTGTTTATTCTTCATTTTCTTTTTTATTTTTATTTGGTCAATTTCAAACATTATTCCTTGGTTACAAAAATCATATTCTATTCCTCCCTCCCCTGCCCCTGCCCTTACTGTAGCTGACGCACAATTCCACTGGGTATTACATGTGTCCTTGATCAGAACCTATTTCCATGCTGTTGACGTTTGCATTAGGATATTCATTAATACAACCCCAATTACATCCCCCTCGATCCACATGATCAAGCAGTTGTTTTTCTTTGGTGTTTTTACTCCCACAGTTTTTCCTCTGAATTTGGATAGTGTTCTTTCTCATAGATCCCTCCAAGTTGTTCAGGATCACTGCATTGTCATTAATGGAGAAGTCTATTACCTTCAGTTGTACCACAGTGTATCAGTCTCTATGTACAATGTTTTCCTGGTTCTGCTCCTTTCTCTCTGCATCAGTTCTTGGAGGTCATTCCAGTTCACACGGAATTCCTCCAGTTGATTATTTCTATGAGCACAATAGTATTCCATCACCAACATGTACCACAATTTGTTTAGCCATTCCCGAATTAGAGGGCATTTTCCATTTTTTTGCCACCACAAAGAGCACAGCTATGAATATTCTTGTACAAGTCTTTTTCCTTATTATATCTTTGGGGTACAAACCCAGCAGTGCTATGGCTGGATCAAAGGGCAAACAGTCTTTTAGCGCCCTTTGGGCATAGTTCCACATTGCCCTCCAGAATGGTTGGATCAATTCACAACTCCACTAGCAATGCATTAATATCCCGACTTTGCCACATCCCCTCCAGCATTCATTGCTTTCTGTTGCTGTCATGTTAGACAATCTGCTAGGTGTGAGGTGATACCTCAGAGTTGTTTTGATTCGCATTTCTCTGATTATAAGAGATTTAGAACACTTTTTCATGTGCTTATTAATAGTTTTGATTTCTTTAACTGAAAATTGCCTATTCATGTCCCTTGCCCATTTATGGGCTTGATTTTTTGTACAATTTGTACAATTGATTTAGCTCTTTGTAAATTTGAGTAATTAGACCTTTATCAGAGGTTTTAGTTATAAAGATTGTTTCCCAATTTGTTACTTCCCTTCTAATTTTGGTTACATTGGTTTTGTTTGTACAAAACCTTTTAAATTTGATATAATCAAAATTATTTATTTTACATTTTGTGACTTTTTCTGTCTTGTTTGGTTTTAAAATCTTTCCTTTCCCAAAGGTCTGACATGTATACTATTCAGTGTTCACATAATTTACTTATAGTTTCCTTCTTTATGTTCAAGTCATTCACCCATTCTGAACTTATCTTGGTGTAGGGTATGAGGTGTTGATCCAAACCTAATCTCTCCCACACTGTCTTCCAATTTTCTCAGCAGTTTTTATCAAATAGTCCCAAAACCTGGGATCTTTTGGCTTGTCATAGACTGTCTTGCTGAGGTCACTTACCCCTAGTC